>NW_027137341.1:0-39872 GCF_040869045.1 Eurosta solidaginis | reverse complement strand
TTACGAATTCTGTAAGTAAAATTTAAGTAACTTCCCGATAAGCTACAAGCTTGAAACTTAGAATATAGTTCAGAACTCGATGACAATGCAATAATAAAACAAGTAAATGTGTCTAAGTTCGGGTGCAACCGAACATTATGTACTCAGCGGGAGCTTCAATTGTACAGATAAATTACTTTTCTACATAACACGTTGCACCGCCCGTTTAAAAAAAAATTTCTCCCCATTTCCTCTTACAATAAAACTTGATAAGTGAAATATCATTGATTCAAAACTATTTTTTTGCTAAGTTATAGCTTACTATTCCAGTCTACGACCCTTTTAATCTTATTTTATATCTAAGCTGCCGTAGTCTTTAACCGATCCGGTCCATTTTTACTAGAAATATTTTCTACTATAGGGAAAATATGTGTACCCAGTTTTATTACGATCCGTTAACTTTTCTTCGAGTTATGGCTCCCGAAACATAGAAAATTGCTTAGTTATAAAAGGGGCGGTGCCCAATTTAATGTTATAACTCAATTTAAAAAGTAAAATTCTATTGATACAAAGCTCTTTTTCGCTAAGACATAGCTTATTATTTTCGTCTGCGACCCTTTTAAAAATCTTTTATATAAAAGTGGGCGTGGTCTTTAACCGATCTATTCCATTTTTTCTAGAAATATTTGCTGCTATAGGGAAAATCTGTGTACCCAATTTTATTACAATCGTTAATTTTTCTTCGAGTTATGGCTCCCAAAAGATAGAAAATTGCTTAGTCATAAAAGGAGCGGTGCCACCCCCCTTTTTTAAAATTTGGCGTTTTTCCAATTTACTGTTATAAATCCACTTGGGAAATGAAATACCATTGATATAAAGCTCTTTTTTGCAAAGACATAGCTTATTTTATTCGTCCACAACCCTTTTAAAAATCTTTTATATAAAAGTGGGCGTGGTCTTTAACCGATTTCGTTAATTTTTCTTCAAATCATTCCTTATAGTAAGGCCAACCTCTCTGCCGAATTTTGTTACGATAGGTTCAACGATTTTTGATTTACGATTAATAGTATTTGTAAAACTGATTTTATCATAAGTGGGCGGTGCCACGCCCATTTAAAATTTTTTTTTTTCAAAATTTTATCAAGAGGCTCAATATCAGTCCACGCGTCAAATTTTAACATTCTAGGTGTATTAATTACTAAATAATCAGGTTTTTTGTGTTATGTATACAAAAAGTGGGCGTGGTTATCATCCGATTTCGCTCATTTTCAATACCAATCTATTCTGTGTCCATATAAGCTCCGGTACCAAATTTGGTGAAGATATCTCAATATTTACTGAAGTTATCGTGTTAACGGACAGACGGACGGACGGACGGACATGGCTCAATCAAATTTCTTTTTGACACTGATGATTTTGGTATATGGAAGTCTATATATATCTCGATTCCTTTATACCTGTACAACCAACCGTTATCCAATCAAAGTTAATATACTCTGTGTGCAAAACACGCTGATTATAAAAATAACCTCATTGCGCAGGTATTTTTTAGTGTTACACAGTGTAATATCTATTCTAATATAACCGATTAGTTACACAAATTATTATAATTTTTCACAATACCAATTAAAAATTTACCCTAGATAAAGACATACTAAGTTATTACACTTCCTGCTGTACAAGAAAAATAGCCTCACTGCGCAGGTATTTTTTAGTGTTACACAGTGTAATACCTATTTTTTTTTTTTTAATATAACCTATTAATTACACAAATTATTATAATTTTTCATTTATTAAACAGTTTTAAGAAGATATGGGCAATAAAATATTTTTGGCCGCCTAAAACTTGAAAGTCTACCTATGTGCCGCGCTTGAACCCACGCCTTTCCCGCTTGGTCTATCATGTGCACCTCTCGCCTTCTCCTAATCTCGCCCAATCCAATTGGGTTGTCTACGGAGCAAGATTCAAGGGATGCGCCATTTTTAGCTAGTTCATCTCCTTTCTCATTCCCATATATTCGCATATGCCCTGGGGCCTGAGCCTGATTGCAGTTGTTAACGCTATGTTCTTTGCAACCAGGTCTACAGCTGGAATGTACAGAATGACATACAGTATGCCGTCGCATTGATAGTCTGCAATTTTTTGAGGTAGGTTGTTTATTGTGTGGCTTTCAACCAAACAAGAACTCCATAGTATAGAATAGAGTTTACAATCGCTGTAAACACTCAGTAAGAAAGAGAGGGCGATAAATCCCACGAACACCCCAGCATTCTGTTACTTGCATAAAGTGCCGTTGAGGCCTTCTTCACCCTCTCCTCCACGTTGAACTTCCATGACAGCTTACTGTCTAGGATGATTCCTAGATATTTTGTGCAAGGTTTCTCCTGTAAAGTCTCTCCTCCTAACTTGGGCCTGGTCCAATTTGCGACCTTGAAAATCTTTGTAAACAAGATCATATCAGTCTTCTCCGCTTTGGCTTTCAACCCGACATTAGATGCCCAGGTATGCATATCCCGAAGTGACCAATCCATCAACGAGCTAACCGTTGGAGAGCACTTTCCACTTATGACAATTACAACGTTATCTGCGTAAGCCGTACGTTTTACGGGTCCCTCATTGAATCGCCTGAGCAGTTGGTTGATGACCAGCGTCCACAGAAGAGGTGATAGCAGCACTCCCTGCGGCGTGACCCTGTCCACTGATTTCTTAAGGCTGGATGTATTTTAATGTAATCAAGACCATCCATAATCGCGCATTTAGAAACATTGTTGAAAGCCCCGGTAATGTCTAAGAAGACTCCTAGAGCAGATTCCTTATATTCCAGGGCTTTCTCTATGCCTATTACCACCCTACGCAATGCGGTGTCTACCGACTTGCCTTTGGTCTACGCATGTTGTGTTGTGGAGAGCAGCTTTTCATCCACGTTGGACTTTATGTACACATCTATTAGCCTCTCAAAGGTTTTGAGCAGAAATGATGTTAAGCTAATGGGTCTATAGTCTTTGCGATACACGTGACCCCTCTTCCCCGCCTTTGGTAGGAAAGCTACACGAGCAGTTCTCCAAGAGTGCGGTACATGATTCGACTATTATTTTAAACCATTCCACGACCGCCCTACTTGAAAATTGTAGCATAGCCGGGAATATACCATCTGAGCCCGGCGATTTAAACTTAGAATCTTGGTATCGGTCACCAAGCCAGGCACTACCCGCTCCTTCATCGAAGTGTGAGTGCTGTATGCTGGCTCTTCTAAATCATCTCCCAATGGGAAATGTGTATTGAAAAGCACCTGAAAGGATTCCTCACTATTACGTTACCATTCCCCGTTCTCTTTCTGTATTAGTCCTCTGGAGTATGTTTCCCCTTGCTAGGACTTTTGCTAACCGAGCTGTTTCGCTGGGGCACTATATGTCCGCGCAGAAACTTCTCTCTTCACTCTGGAAATTTCACGCTTGTATATCCTCAGTAGGTCCCTGTACTCGTCCCGACACGCTTCGCTTTTCGCGGTGTTTGCTAACTCAAACATTTCTTTTACCTTTCTTCTTAGAAGACACAGCTCATTGCTCCACCATGGCGACTTTGCTTTTCCTCTGAATCTTCTTAGAGGGCAAGCTCTGTTATACACAGCTATAAGCGTCCTTGTTAGGAATTGATTAGATTCCTCCAGTTCCTCCACATTGGCAACCTCTTTGGGTTGTCCCTGTTTTGTTTCTACCTGTTTCTAAAATTTCGTCCAGTTCGTTGACCTAGGGTTTCTAAAGGTTCCTTCCTTCTCTGCCCTCTTTGTGGGGATTCTGAAGCTGATATATGAATAATCGGAGAAGGATGGTTATACCTTGATATATCATATTCGGAGCTCAATCTAATATCAAGAATAATGCTGGATGTTTTTGGACCAATGTATGTAAGGACACTTCCTCTGTTAGCTATCTGCAAATTGGTTTGCAGGATGTAACAAAATAGAGATTCTCCTCTCTACGCATTGTGGAGCGCATTTGTATCCGCGCCCATGACCAACCGCCCTTTGCACCCTTCTTCCTGTACTAGCCTCTTGCACTTCATCGGTGGAACCTCCGCAGCATGGGCCTTGTAGCAGGATGCCAGGATAAATGCCTGCTTATTATTTTGCTCAACGGCCACCACTATTAGGTCTTCAGTAGTGTAATTAGGCAGCATATATGAATGCTTCCTCACCATAACTACAGCTCGCACCCGTCCTTCCGTTTGCGCGTAATAAACGCCAAATCCGCGCGCGCTGAGTCCAGAAACCTTTCCTCCCGATGAGAGCCACGGCTCCTGGATCATCGTCACGTCAAACGAACCCTCCTAAAGGGTTAGTAGGAGTTCGCTCGATAACATCCTACTGTGCTGGAGGTTTATCTGTAAGACTCTCAACACCATTGGGCTGTTTGTCCCCCTCCAGCACCTTCGTCGTGACGTCTTCGTTCTCCCCTTGCCGTTTTGGTTTATAGTTATCGAGGTCCCCTTCAGCCTCTCCTACTTCTTGCAAATTGCCATTGGCATCCTCGGGACTTCTTTTCTCGTTTCGTAAATGCTGTGCCGGGTGTTTTTCTGTGCGACGTGCAGAACCATTTGGCTGTTGGTCCTCTAGTAAAACCTTCGTGGTGACGTCGGCTACCTCCACCTGTCCTTTTTCTCTTAGGCTTTTGAGGTCCTTTTCGACTTCGTCCACTTCTAAAGTGTTAGGATTGTTATTCGCGGGAGTTATTTTTCTGAGTCGTATGTAAATTTTGCCTGTACCCCCAGGACATTTTGCCAAGCTTCGTGTACAATATGGAGGATACTGCTTGTTTATTTGGAAGATATAGAACTGACTTTTCTCCGTAGGTCGAGTACCTGTCTTGTGTCGGTATGTTCGGATTCTCATTCTGCAAAGTCGCATTGTATCCTCCGTCTTCATCACGCATGGTATCCATACCTTAACTTTTGCTACCGTGGAGATTTGGGCTTTATCCACCACCTCAAACCGCGCGTTCGTCGGGAAATATAATTACCGGAAATCAATGGATCTCGAAAGCTGTAATACAGGAAGAGGACGGCAATAATGGCTTGAGAAGCAAAGACACAAATTTTAATAGGATAAAGGGAGATTACAATCAGACTCCAGCTTACCCGATGATACTAAAGGGAGCTAACGCTGATACTCCGGTTTTTCCCGAGAAGAAGATGAGCGAAGTTGCGAAGCAGTCCCTGACTGTAGCACTACTAGATTGCAGCTTCCCCAATGGGCAGATGTCAACCGAGAGGTGGAGATCCGTAGAAGGGGAACTCATAAATATCATGATCAAAATGATGCATGATGAACAGAACAGACTGCTACCAGCCTTCGAAACAGGGATGGCACAATGGAGTTAAACTGATGACCTGCACCAATAGCGCGAATTTAGAATGGCTGCAGAGAGTTGTTCCAGACCTTCAAAATCAAGAAGGCGCTAGGTAGAAGGTGGTGGATAGAGCACTGATCCCCACGATACCAAGGCCCAAGGTTTGGATACCTCGAGTGGTGAAGGCGGAAGATACGCTTAGCATGCTGCAGCGGATAAACCGGAACACGGGATTAGAAGGTACTCCAGGTATTCCCACCCGTGCAGGGGCGCCGGTTCTACATCCTCAAAATTAATAAGGAATCGGCGGATATGTTGCCGTTGGACCTCGAGAACCTAAATGTAGCGGAAAATGATGAGGACAAAAGCGCAGTTGCAGAGGTGTACAAGCAAATCACTGGTACTGAGAACCTTGAAAAAATCTAAAACATGCTAAAAGCAGGAGAGCTGCAGGCATGGTAAGGAAACACCTGTACTCGTGCATGCCATCTAACTTCAGCAACGAAGACCTAGCGGTAGTCGCAATAGAGGGAAAGAAGGAACCATACCTTATCCTGGCATCCTTCAACATGGTCCATAACGTGGAGGCCCGACCGGATTAGTGCAAAAGGCTGGTGGATAAAGGAGGGTGCAGAGAACGGCTTGTCATAGGCGCGGATGCGACTGCGCATCACAATGTATGGGGAGGGGACGATATTAATGACAGAGGTGACTCCCTTTTTTGTGTCGCAGTCAGACACTCAGAGTTCGACGTGTATCTATTAGCTCCGTGTGATATTTGTAAATAATTTGAATTTAACTCATAATTTGAATTTGTTACGTGGCTGACTGTTTGGGTGGTGAGGAGCGGCGGCAATCAGGTATGCTTGCGGGCCCAGGCTAGCTCGTCGTCTTGGGCGGGGTATTGCACCACTGACCTCACCCGCAGCAACATGAACAAAAGGAGGGTTCATACCTGCATGTTTATAGAAAGGAGAGAAAAAGCTGAAAAAGATAGAAATAAACACGAGGGGACAAGTTATAGAGGGGAAAGCGTAAGGGGTAGAAAAAGATGAAGGCCTGTCCTGTCAGGTGGAGTCTACCCTCCCTCTGCACCGCACCGTGGGCACTGTGTTGACTCCTATCTACTTACAGTGCCCCCAAACCTGACATAAGTCTGTCCGTTTGTCACTCGGTCACATTTCCCTATAACTCACCTTCACCTAACCTTGCCGCGCGCAAGCGCAGCACCAACACCAAACCTAAAACTTTAGCCCTGCATTATTGAAAAACCTATGTTTTCATCCATACATTCCTTATAATTTATTAACAATTCAGATATTTCCGAACCTCTACTCAGCTATGTTTAAGACAATCAGTACAGATAACGAAAAGAAAAATGTATAGATAAACTATGACTCCAAGAAAATTTAAATAGCTTAGGTTTAATTTTTCAGTAATTCTCCCTAATACTAATGCCCCTATCCTTACTATCGATTGGCTTAAATAAAAAAATATACAAAAAATCCAAAAACTTAGTCTAAGTTAACTTATAACTAGAACAAATTCAAGTACAATTTTAATTATAAATTAGATATAGAAGCAGATATGAAATCCTATAATTGCTTAAAAGTACAAATCCCACTTGGTTTCTGACCCACCCTAACATACAGCTGCTACTAGGGGTCAATTAAAAATCCTAGATATGCAGATATTCAAATGCTCGTAAGGTCGGCAAGCCAAAGCAAAAAAAAAACATAAAACGCGAAAAAGGTGAAACCCTATTCCCTGACCTATCTCAATAATCAAAACAAATCCGAAATAAATTTTCTACAAAGCAGAAGTAGATCATCAAAGTAATAGAAAAAGTATGTAGGTGCAAATGTATGTTTGTGACGTTTTCATGCATGCACATATATTATTCTGATTTCTCTCATCATCACCAATTCCTCTTCTAATTTTGCAAGACTAGGAATTGACTGGCAATATATGTACATACATTCATACGTGCATATCTACTTCTACAAATGTACAATATTGTCACTCATCGTGGTACTCACTCCGTTGGAGGCGCCTGCATGAAGTTGTGTCCGCGAGCTGTAAAGAGAAAAACACTCAAAGCATATATGCTTAATGCACATACATTTATCCGGCACACTACTTTTTTTCTCAATACTCAGCCATATCACTCGCTTGTGATCTTGGACATTGAGTTAGTTAGTTTAACAAAGTGTCGGCGACAAGACAAAATGCCAGCTGTTATATATGTACGTCCCTAGTCTGAAGAATGGACTAGTTTCATCGTTTCTTTCGGGGATGGGTGTGCATTGGGGACCCCAGAGACCCCAAGGGAATGGAAAAAAAGCAGTAAGTGCCAAAAAAATGGCTACTACATTAAAGAAAATTAAAGGAACCACATAGGTTCTTGTGCGAATGTGTGGGGGAGTATGGTGAAAAATATAAAATAAAATACGAAAGTTTGCAAAAAAAGGAAGAAGAAAAAAAGGCAAAAGACACAAAATGTGCAAGAATTCTTTCCAATGGGAAAGGGATGAGAATTTGTGAAAAAAAAGAAAAAGGTTTAAAGAAAAAATGTCTTTGGTTATATCTCCTGTAAGCTTGCCCCGTAATCAAAAAAATACCTACTTTATTAAAAATATGAACTCCCCTGGATAACTTCGTGGCGTTTATGCCTACTTATGCACTTTTTCCCAAATATCTACATCGCAAGTATAGGTATGTACAAAAAAGCCAAGTAACAATAATTAATTAATACAAATGTAAAGGACAAAAATATATCTCGTGGACTGTGTTGTTCCTCCAATCTGGTAGCTGATCCAGTGGTGATGTTGTAGTTGTTTCAATGTTGCAGGCACCTTTTTTCCAGCGTTATAACGAAATGTTGTAGTTGATGTGGTAATTTTTGCTGGCAGTGAGCATGCGTCACAATCGTTGTTGTCGAAAAATTTTATAGTTGGTGGTGAACGCAAATAGTGGTGTTCGTTGTTGTGGATTGCGCCGGCGAATAAAAAAAAATGTTATTGTTGTTGTTGGCTTTGCGCTGCCGTCGCAAAAGATGTTGCTGGAACTATTGTAGTGGTTGTTGCTGTGATTTTAGACCAAGTGGATATAGTATAACGATGGATTAACTGGATTCCTTTTGATTGTGTTGCCGGTAGATTTTATGAGTGTTGTTGCTGCTGGGACCAAAATTCGTTGTAATTGTTGTTGTTGTTGAGGCCGTTTTGTTGGCAATAAGGGGTGTTATTGGGACGGTTTGCGTCAGTATAGAATTATGTACGCTGGCAAATCACAGTGATGTCGTGGTTGTTTCTGTGGTTCGCTGAATAATATAAAGAAAATGTTGTTGTGCTGATATTGGTTGTTCAGGCTCAGTGCCGCCAAATGGTATTGTTTGTAGTTGTTGTTGCGCGGGCGATCTGCCGGCATAAAAATATATACTAGTTGTGGTTGTTACGGCCGTATGTTTCCAATAAAAAAAGGTGCTGTGGTGGTTGTTGCCGGGCGGTATTTCGCCAAGTGTAACGTATTTGTTTTTTTGGCGGTACGCCGCCAATGTACGTGCCCAGTGGGTCTTTCCCAAAGAAAAATCGATTGTGCGCTGAAATTAAATACAAAAGAAAATCTATTTAGAAATTCAAAAGTAAAAGCGTATCTATGTACATGTACATAATTGCCTACAGATTTCTTGTCTGCATAGTCATATATTCATTTACATACATATATTTGTATGCAGAGATGTATATTTCGATGCAAGTTTTCTTTTGGCTTGCTTGGGAGGTAGGCCAGGTAGAAGACCCAGCTCCCGTTAAGCATGCCTGGAAAAAAAATTTATGTGTTCTTACCTCTTGCCAAATCTATTTGCAGAAAACTGCTTCCAACTCTTTACACGTACCGCGGAAACTTTTCGACGCGCACAATTTTCTTTACAAAGCGGGCTAATTCGCGCACAACTAAAGACTATGCACTTTGTTATTTACGGTTGTAAACGCGCACTTCACTTGTAATTTTTCACTACTCACTTGCACTGGGCACTATTGAAACAAGACTTTGGCCCGTTGACTCAGTTTTCCCCTTCTTATAGCCACCGCCGTGGTAAGGAACGTTATCCAGAAACGGAAAATGTTTACCATTACATGCCAAACTTTCTTTTCGGCTTTCCTGTATTTTCCATCTATACAATCATGCACTCATACATTCATACGCTTACCGCTTCACAAACCGAACACCTACACAGATACATTTGGTTCGTGCCTTGACCGCTCGCACTGATGAATTCACACGCTCATAGCCTTACACACATACACATCCGCATACATAACACAGAACAAAACAAACACATAGGTGCATGGCATTTATCAATGTTGCTAGGTTGTTAGTAACATAGTGACTGCTGCTAACAACCTGATGCGAACGCGCAACATGTTATTTCCGCTTCAACATTGTGTTCACTATAGCTACAATGTTGTCAATACACAATGTTATTAGGTTAATGGCAACATTGCGGCTAAGGCACGGACCTGGATACAAAACACATAAACACATAGACACACATGCACGCTGCGACTCATTCTAGCCAGTATGAAGACAGGCTGTCGTTACAAAATTTTCTTCGATGCTTTTAAATTTAATCGGTCGCACATTGTGTATCACGTTTGGAGCCTCTGAAGTTTTTATTGACAAAATAAAGCAAAGTACTTAAGCAAATAAAACGCAGAAAAACCTAAAAGTAAAAAGTTTTGGACAACAGAATACAACCAACGAGTGAAAGTTTCGCAGTGAAAATGCCAGCTGAAGAATTGAACACAACAGCAATCAACTGTGATCAGTGCAAGAAGGCTTTGCCCATAAGTGGCGAGTATGCTTTGTGTCTGACCTGCAGCGGCAAATACCATTTTTCCGCATGTACCACAATATCCGAAGCCACATATTTCAACATGAATTCGGAGAAGCGCAAGAACTGGAGGTGTCACAAATGCCGCCAACGAACAAAGTCGTCGACTTCGATCGAGTCGGCAACGAAACAACAACAACCACAATAAACAGTATCAAATCCCACATCCCAATCCAAAATCGCATCCCAATCATCAGATGCAGATGAAAATGTCGGTAAAGCCAGTGGAAAAATTGATCTGATGACAATTGCTAACATCAAAACCGAAATGCATGCGGTTAAAACCGAGGTAGGAGAGCTTAAGTCAGACACTAAGGAAATTAAGCGCCTGCTTGAAAATTTATCCAATAAACTTTCGCATTCGCAACATGAACTTAAACAAGTAAGGAAGGCTAAGTTCCGACGTAACCGAACATTACATACTCAGCTGAAAGCTTTGGAGACAAAATAAGGGAAAATCACCAGGTAGGAAAATGAGCCTAGGGTAACCCTGGAATGTGTTTGTATGACATGGGTATCAAATGGAAGGTATTAAAGAGTATTTTAAAAGGTAGTGATCCTTAGTTCTACAGGTGGACGTCATTTCGGGATATCACCATAAAGGTGGACCAGGGGTGACTCTACAATGTGTTTGTACGGTATCAAATGAAAGGTGTTAATGAGTATTTTAAAAGGGAGTGGGCCTTAGTTTTATATGTGGGAGCCTTTTCGAGATATCGCCATAAAGGTGGTCCAGGGTGATTCTAGAATTTGTTTGTACGATATGGGTATCAAATGAAAGGTGTTAATGATTATTTTAAAAAGGAGTGGGCCATAGTTCTATAGGTGGACGCCTTTTCGAGATATCGCCATAAAGGTGGACCAGGGGTGACTCTAGAATGCGTTTGTACGATACTCGTATCAAATGAAAGGTGTTAATGATTATTTAAAAGGGAGTGGGCCTTAGTTCTATAGGTGGACGCCTTTTCGAGATATCGCCATAGAGGTGGACCAGGGGTGACTCTATAATGTGTTTGTACGATATGGGTATCAAATTAAAGGTATTAATCAGGGTTTTAAAAGGGAGTAGGCCTTAGTTGTATATGTGTATGCGTTTTCGAGATATCGATCAAAATATGGACCAGGGTCCGATACCGCTAATTTATTTATATATGTAATACCACGATCAGTATTCCTGCCAAGATTCCAAAGGCTTTTGATTTCGCCCTGCAGAACTTTTTCATTTTCTTCTACTTAATATGGTAGGTGTCACACCCATTTTACAAAGTTTTTTTCTAAATTTATATTTTGCGTCAATAACCCTATCCAATTACCATGTTTCATCCCATTTTTCGTATTTGGTATAGAATTATGGCATTTTTTTCATTTTTCGTAATTTTCGATATCGAAAAAATGGGCGTGGTCATAGTCGGATTTCGACCATTTTTTATACCAATACAAAGTGAGTTCAGATAAGTGCGTGGACTGAGTTTAGTAAAGAAATATCGATTTTGGCTCAAGTTATCGTGTTAACGGCCGATCGGAAGGACAGACGGTCGACTGTGTATAAAAACTGGGCGTGGCTTCAACCGATTTCGCCCTTTTTCACAGAAAACAGTTATCGTCCTAAAATCTAAGCCCCTACCAAATTTCACAAGGATTGGTAAATTAAATTGTTGTTCGACTTATGGCATTAAAAGTATCCTAGACAAACTAAATGAAAAAGGGCGGAGCCACGCCCATTTTGAAATTTTCTTTTATTTTTGTATTTTGTTGCACCATATCATTACTGGAGTTGAATGTTGACATAATTTACTTACATACTGTAAAGATATTAAATTTGTTGTTAAAATTTGGCTTAAAAAAATTTTTGTTTAAAGTGGGCGTGGTCGTTCTCCGATTTTGCTAATTTTTATTAAGCATACATACAGTAATAGGAGTAACGTTTGTGCCAAATTTCATCATGATATCTTCAACGACTGCCAAATTACACCTTGCAAACCTTTTAAACTACCTTCTTTTAAAAGTGGGAAGTGTCCAAAATTTCCAAAATTTTGGCTCATATTTGGAACACATATTACATACATGAATAGAAAGCGACATATGAAAAAAAGCGCCGTCAGCTGGCGCAAGGATCAAGATATTCAAAAAAATCGTATTTGTGGTCCGATTTGGCTCATATTTGGAACACATATTACATACAGACATAGAAATCGCTTTATGGCTTATATTAAGAACAAATATTACATACAGTCCGGTAGAAGTGACATCAAAATACTTTGGAGTTCGAGGAGGGGCAATCAAACGTGGCGCTGAGTCGAGTAAAGACTTTTGTAGGTTTGAGGACTTACATTGTAAAAAATTGTCAGGAAAGAGTACTTGTAATAATAAGTCACTAAATGAACTAAATAAAATGGGAAATAATAGGCAATTAAATAAAGACTAAAAACTTGAAAACAAAATAATTTAAAAACAAGTTTAAATTAAAGTTTTATTGAAAACAAGTAGTATACTTATCTGATCAGCTCTGAAATCATGCAAAGAATCACTCTTGCCAATAAATGCTAGTTATGACTAGGTAGGAAATTGAAAAGTAAAGTCCTCTCTCGGGAAACGAAAATCATACTCTACAAGTCACTTATCGTACCCGTCCTGCTATATGGTGCAGAAGCATGGACCATGACAACAGCAGATGAAGCGGTTCTGGGAGTGTTCGAGAGAAAATTTCTTCGAAAGATTTATTGAACTCTACGCGTTGGCGATATCGAGTACCGAAGAAGAGTTAACGATGAGCTGTACGAGCTATACGCAGACATCAACATAGTCCAGCGAATTAAAACGCAGCGGCTGCGCTGGCTAGGCCATGTTATGCGAATTAAAGATGACGCTCCAGCCAAGAAAGTGTTTCTATGGGAACCCGCCTATGGAAGCAGAGGTAGAGGGCGGCCCCCACTCCGTTGGAATGAACAGGTGCAAAACGATTTAAACTCCCTTGGTGTGACCAATTGGCGCTGGTTGGCAGAGAGAATGAGCGACTGGAGCGCCTTGGTGGTCGGCATAATCGTTTAAACGGTTAAGCGCCAATTAATTAAGTAAGTAAGTAAGTAGTATACTTATCTTCAAACCCTTTCAGAAAGGTGAATTGGCTCGAAAAATTATGTCAAATAGCTATTTTTCCTAAAACCAAGAAAATGCAAAAGAGGATCAGAATATAAAAGCGTATGTGAGCAGGTTTTCCATGAAAACTGATGGCGATGGATAGAAAAAAAACTAGCCTAAAAGTTCAGAACCAATAAAAAATGAAAAAAAATGGTATGGCAAAAATCTAATACAAGTGTGATAAACCGAAAAGTACCCTGCCCTTGAAACTCCCTTTTTACATAAGTATAGGTTAATAATTTTTTTTTGTTTTATCGGCTTATTGATAAAGGATTCAAGGTTTTATTTGAGCTCAAGGCCAGAAAAATAATTTTCATGATAATTATTATTTTTTTTTTTATTTTTCTATCATCGAAAACTCGTTTTTTATTTTTTTAATAGTAGGTAGGAAATTTTTTAGACAACCTGCCATAGCTGCGCAATAGATCGAAGGTTGCTAAGCCTTCATCATCAGTACGCTGCGCTAACTACTTAGGTATACGTCGGCTTATTAATTCCTATAGAACATAATTTGTAAAAAGTGGCTCGAGGTCAGGTGTATTAAAAAACGCAAAGTTTTTTATTTTTCCCGATATATTTCAACCACCTTCGGAGATCGTCTTCAGGGGCTACAACAAATATTATACTGAAGCATTTTTAATAAACTAATTAAACAAATAGATATATATATACATACATATATGAGTTCAAATATAATTTTCATTCGCAACCGCTGAGTTAGCCGTGCAAGCGTCTACTAAGTGTCGATATATGTGTGCACAGTTTTCTACGTTAACTTTGTAATGTAGTTTCGTATTTGATGGTGTATTTGTAATATGTAGCACTTGTGGTAGCAATGTGTAGCTTTTATTAAAATTGTTTTCGCTCTGTAATATGCTCACAGCCAGAGCTTGGGAACTTCGATTAGGATTAGAAATCATTACGATTAGAAAAATAAAATATTCTAATCATTCGTTTTTTTGATTCTTTAATATTTTAGATTACTAATTGATTGATTAGAACTAATCAAAAATCTAGTAGCGAATAGCGACGACTAGCATATCTAATCAAAACTAATCAAAATTCGATTTGATTTCTCGATTAGTTTTGATTAGATTTGATTACATCAACTATTTTGAAATATTTTTGTTGTTTTTTTCGTGTAATTCATAAAGTAACAAACTTAACAGAACTTTTATCCACAATTTCACTGTAAACATATATCTTATTAAACAAGTAAGGACGGGATTGTCTTCGGCTCATAGCCCTGGTCATTTCGGTACAATTATTGGTGGGTCTACCTCCACTTTTGCTCATACTAGTTTTAGTATAAAAATTAAAGGCACGTTCTGAAAAAAAAAACATGCGATTCTCGGCGCTTTAAATGTATGCTGATTTATATTACATATATATCACAAAAAGTTTATATTCGACTTCATTACTACCAAATTTTCAAAAGAAAATTTAGACAATGAATTCCGTCTTGGGGTATTGACTATTCCAGCAAATGAAAACAGCCTTTCGACGGGCGCTGATGACGTAAGCGGGGTATTGAACGGTAGACACGTTTCCTTCAGTGCAGCATATTTATTCCAAATTTCAGGACCTGGTGTCGGGTCATTCAAATACGCATATAGCTGATTGCTAACCACTTCTTTAGAACCGTGTAACTCGTTTGGTGAAATTGGTGTTCTGGGAATTAACGCCTCCTCATCATGTTCTGTAACCAAAATAATATTTAGTTTGAAAAATCATATAATATAGATGAAATTACCTTCATCATTGAAATCATAAAAAGAGCTTTCATAGTCCAACTGAGGCACGGCCGTTTCAAAACATGTGGAATCATTTTGGAAGAAAGTGCTTATTACTTTAATCACTCTTTTACTGATCTGCTCCTCAGTACAGTCAGGCAAAGTTTTTTGGATAACTCGCAACCATTTCATTTTCACATTTGGTCTCACTACAGCTGCCGCTAATGCCATATTTACTTCAGGAGCCAATGTGAAATATAGTTTAAACCTTTCTCTTAATCTATATTCTAATTGTACTGCTGTTGAGCTAACGTTGATCGAAACTTCGGGTTTTCTGGATAATTTTTGCAGTTTATTACTCAAAGAAAGTAACGCAGGAATAATACAACCATATTTCACATTGGCTTCACCTGGGAGAAAGTCCAAAGTTTGGGAACTAGGCTCCATTAGCAACTTGTACGACTCCAAATATTGAAAATCACCTGATGTAAAAGGAGACAGATGCAGCTCGTCGGAAAGCTCGTTCAATTTCTCCTTGTACTGTAGTAACTTCAGGATTGCATCATTTAGTGAGTTCCAGCTAGTTACTACTGGTACAACAAGAGCTGAACCTAAAATATTCTGAATGATTTCGGAGGATTTTGGCCATTTGCACCTTTTCCAAAGGTGATGATAACCAAAAATGTTCTATTCTGAATATTTAACAAAAAAAAAAAACGAGAGTATATACAAAAATAAATAAATTTTTTTTACAAAAATATTTCAAAATAGTTGATCTAATCAAAACTAATCGAGAAATCTTATCGATTTTTTTTCGATTAGTTTTGATTAGATATGATAATCGTCATTAATCGCGATTAGATTTTTGGTTAGTTATAATCTAATCAATAAGTAATCGATTAGTATAGCCAACTAATCCTATTTAATCAATTATTCTGCAAAATAAAAGTTTCTAATCCGATTACTAATCATTAGGATTACTAATCATTATTCCCAGCTATGCTCACAGCTTCAAAATCTAGTCGGTGGCCGCTCTCCGCACAGTGGGCCGCTAGTGCCGTTTTTTTTGTGTATTACCAGATGTTCTACATTTTATGTCTGATCGATGTACTTGCTATTCCTGCTTTATGTTGTTTTTTTTGGTTGCACCTACATATATCTTTTCACATGTATTGTTTTCGTCACCAGCATACGGGATCTTGTATATAATGTTATTTTTGTCCAAGGTTGCCACTTTACTTTTCATGTTGTTAAAGAACATATTAGTAGTGTAGGCCGGTCCATGTGCTATGTTGGTGTTTGTTTTATCATATATATCCGAGTATTTTATTCTTTCGGATAAGCCTGGAATGTGTATCATTGATTTATATGTTTTTTTAACGTATTACTGGCTTTTTCTTTGATGATATGCCTTTATCATGCTTTGTATCAATCCTGGTGGGAGATCGTTAATTTTTAGAATTTGTGTTATCCGCTTTTTGTTTTCCGGGTCTAACATTTTATCGCTAGTATTTAAAATCTTTGGCCGTGTTAACTATCATGTTTCTTGGATGTTTTGATTTGAAATTTATTATTCGACCCGACGACGTAAGCTTTTGGCACCAATTCAATTTATTGTATTACCGATTTTGTATACCAAAGAGTCCAGGAAGGGTAATCTAATATCTACTTCCAGCTCCATCGTAAAATTGATGTCTTTGTAGTATAAGTTTAGAAAGGCCTTTGTTTTTTCCAACTCATCCTCTTTAACTATTGCAAAGACGTCATCTACATATTTCGTAAGACATCTCGTGTTGGTCACTTTCCTCAGAATCTCTTCCATGATGATATCGGCAACTTGTGGTGATGCTGGGGATCCCATCGGAAGTCCTTTTAATTGTGTATAAATTTTGTCTTTATACTTAAAATATCTGTTTTCCGATATACAAAATGTCACTATTTCCATAAAAAGCTTTTTTGGAATATCCGTTTGTTCCTTTATTTCCTTCCACTGTATAGTTTGTATTGCCAAGTCGGTTGGTATACTTGGAAACAGTGACACCACGTCAAATGACACAAGCCGTTCCTCATCACATATATAGGAGTCATTGACCTTGTCTTTAAACTCTATTGCACTTGTATGTATATATATGTTATTTCTATTTGTTTAATATGTTTATTAAAAATGCTTTTGTAAAATATTTGTGGTAGCCCCTGAAGACGATTTCCGAAGGAGGTTGAAATATATCGAAAAAAAAACAAAAAACTTTGCGTTATTTAATACACCGGGCCAGTTTTTACAAATTATGCTCTATATGGCGGTTGTTTATTTGACTGATAAACTGCTACTTCTTTTCCTTTTTACCAGCTATATCTAATCAGCGTTGCGCCATCTGTTGCAAATCACTGATAATGTTTAATTTTTGTTTATTGTCAATTACTTTTACTGACCAAAATTAAAAATAATTGGCAACTATGGAAAAATTAAAAAAAAACCAAGAATTATAATAAAAGTTATTGTTCTGGGCTTGAGCTCGAATCGTACCTCAATCTTTAATAAAAGAAACTAAAAAATACGTGAAATCACAATAAATATATGCCTGGATACAATATTAGAAAACCTACAAATTAGTTGTTGTTGGCCTCTGACGGCTGATGTTTCCGTCCCAAAATTGTTGTATAAATGTTGTTGCAGTTGTCGCCGCCCTAGCGGCGTTAAACTAATACGTCAGTTGTTTCTTGTCCGATCAAAATAAAACTTGGCAGGATAGAAGCTTTCATAAAAGGGAAGGTGGCTGCCAAAATTGAATCGAATCGGCTTAACCCTCTAGCGACTACACTCACTTTTGCACAGGCGTTATCGTATGAAAATTTTTAGTTTGATATCTTTGTCAAAACTTAGGTTATTATTTTTAAGAACTGTGCCAAAAGCGTAGTTTTCGATAGCAAGAAACTTCTTCCTGGGTATTTTTCGTCCAGCCATACTAAGTAAAAATTACGTTTTGGTACTGAGGTCATTGTGTCTAAAAAATGATAAATTGATGGGTAGTGGGTAGTAGCGGTTCAACTAACACATTTTGAACACACACACGCTTTCACAAAATTTTAACCTTAACTTGAATACGCTTGAATTTTATTAATTTCTAATCAACGAAATACAGGCGTAGGCTACCAATATCATGTTGTTAATACAATTAAATTCAACTGAGTTTTATAAGTAACACATACATAAACAGATCAAACATATTTTACATATAGAACTTACCTTGATGTAAGCTATAAAGTAAACCTTTAAGTTAATAGGAAAAAAATGTTATTATTTACAGCGAAATGAAAAGAACATTCTATAAGGCAAAAAAAATCGTAAAGCACTTGCTAAAAAATATGTTGTGTTTGATAGGTAACAGCTGTTCGTATTTGCTTGGAAGTGGTAATTAACTACACTGGACGACGAATTTCAACTTTTTCTCTTTACCAGAAACGCCGTTATGAAATTCGTATGTAAAATTACCCCCTGATTTCGAAAATTGAGTTCATTTTTGATGTACCATAGAGATATTTGCAATTTACCGTTATTCGAAAAAACCAAAAAGATGGCTCCCTTTAATTACGTATATCTCACGAACGGGTCAAGCAAAATGCATCATACATTGTTTTTTGCTCAACCAGATAGTTTTCGAGATATTAGCTTATCATTTCAGATTTCTATTTTTTTTTTTTATGAAAAAATTACTCTTTGTGAGGGCAGCATTCCAAAACCACAACCTTTTTTCCAGACATTTTTTCTTTACGTAAAGCTCTGTTTAATTAGAAAAAAGAAAAGCTATCATCGAAGAAAATCGATGCAAAACTACGTAAGTTATAAGCGATCAAATAAAAATACCCAGGTTGCGCAACTTCAATGTATGTATACATACATATATTAAAGATATAAAGTGCAAATGGGATATTATCCGGATAAACGAATAACACCATAACAATGATAATACTTTTTCTTTAAATAAATCAAATAGTACTTTCAATACTCGAATTGTTTTATAGTAGGTAGAGTGGTTGCATCGAAAGGAAGAGTGGTTGGGTTCGAAACCTGCTGTAGGCATGTAGTTACAAACATGTATTTCCGTCACTTATGGGTAAGTATGCAGGTAGATTTTCAAAATTATAAGACACGGAAAATTTTTAAAGCCTACATCTAAAGCAGGTAGTATTTTCTTTTCCCGGCTTCGTATAAAAGGGAACCTTTCTGTCTAGGTAAGATTTGATTTTTTCAATTTTATTCTTGTTCCGAGTATAAATATGAGTTAATGCGCCTTGAGACTTCATAACATCTGCAAGGCTCGCCGGAGATAGTTCAGTTCATAAGTCAAATTCCAAAACCGTGATTTATTAAAAAAATAAAATGAGTAAAAGGACGCGAGAATTTGAGTGTAATAACGATCCAGATATGTTCTGTTTCATGTGTGGCCAATATACTATCATAAGGCGACGGCGAGTGTTCTCAGATCATATGAAAACTTTATACTCCAAGTATTTTGGCATTGAGCCTAAAAATGCTGTAAAACAATGGACACCGAACACTTTGTGTACATCGTGTCGAGTAGAATTGATTCAGTCGGAATCAGGACAACAAATAAAATTTGATACACCAATGATATGGAGAGAACCTACTTGCCATTCAATAGAGTGTTATATTTGTCAAACAAAAGTACTTGGCGTTGAAAGATCAAGAAGTGTAACCTATGCCAGCGTACCTACAGTTACATTACCAGTACTACATTCAACGGCTGTTGCGGGTCCAGTTCCATTGTCAACAGTAATATCTGAGTGCGGGGAATAAAGTTGTACTGAATTTCGCATGGGAAACGAGAGAAATGTTCTGTCACAAGCACAACTTAATTATTGGATATGAGATTTGGAACTATCCAAGGAAAAAGCCGAGATCCACACTTCTCGTATGCAACAATTTAAATTTGTGTCATCCGATGTTAATGTGATATATTGTAGAACTCGTCACGAACCATTTTCCAAACACTATACCAAGAAAGACAGTATATGCTACTGCAACGACATTCCTGGTTTATTCAAAGAGTTTGGTCAAACATATGGTTCAAAAGAGTGGCAATTGTTCATAGACAGCAATAAACTGAGTTTGAAGGCTGTATTATTGCAAATTGGTAACAAAAAGCATTCTATCCCGATCGCACGTGCAGTAAATACAAAGGAAACCTACGAGGAAATGCAAAAACTACTCAAATTTATCAAATATGAAGAGCTTGATTGGAAAATATGTTCTGATCTCAAAGTCGTTGCAATGCTATGCGGTCTACAAAGTGGCTACACAAAGCACTGCTGCTTCCTCTGCAAGTGGGATAGCCGAGCTCGTAAGGACCACTACGTCAGAAAGGATTGGCCGGAAAGAGTCGAGTTCCGTTGGTGTGGATAACATCAAATACACCCCTATTGTCAAAAAAGAGAAAATCATACTTCCACCCTTACACATCAAGCTCGGTCTCATTAAAAACTTTGTTAAGGCTTTGGACAAAGAAGGCGAAGCATTTGACTATTTGAAAACAATTTTTCCAGATATTTCTCAAGCCAAGATAAAGGAAGGTATTTTTGTTGGACCACAAATAAAAAAGTTGATCAACAATAATCAATTCAAAGGACTACTATCATCAGTTGAGGCAGCAGCGTGGGAATCCTTTGAAAAGGTCGTTGCTTCTTTTCTCGGTAGACACAAAAGCCCTAACTACGAGCAGATAGTGAACGACTTAATCAATAGTTATGCGAAAATGGGTAAATATTAAAGGCTTATTAAAATTATTTCCCAAAATTCTATAACTTGTTTACCTAACTAATATTTTCTTTCCAGGCGTAAATATGTCCTTAAAAATTCACCTTCTGCACTCACATTTGAGCTTTTTTCCGGCAAATCTTGGCGACGAAAGTGACGAACATAGGGAAAAGTTTCATCAGCAAATGAAATTAATTGAGAATCGATATCAAGGATTCTGGGACGTCGCAATGATGAGTGATTACTGCTGGTTTCTCATAAGAGAAACCGATCCTAAACTGAATAAGCGTCAAAGTAGAACACATAATTATTTCGACTACATAGTAAAATCAAATTAAGATAAAGATTGTTAGAATATAGTATAAACATAAATAAATTTTAAAAAAAGTTAAAAATATGGGTAAATTCATTCATAAGTTGAACTTTTAACTAAATAGAAACAGAGCATAGCTAGATATTTCACTCTTCTTTATACCATACATACGTTTTGAGGTATACGTTGAAATTGCGCAACCTGGGTATTTTTATTTGATCGCTTATAACTTACGTAGTTTTGCATCGATTTTCTTCGATGATAGCTTATCTTTTTTCTAATTAAACAGAGCTTTACGTAAAGAAATATCTGGAAAAAAAGTTGTGGTTTTGGAATGCAGCCCTCGCAAAGAGTAATTTTTTTCATATTTTTTCATAAAAAAACAAAAATCTGAAATGATATGCTAATATCTCTAAAACTATCTGGTTGAGCAAAAAACAATGTATGATGCATTTATAGCAAATTTTGTCGTCTTTCCGATTCTGTAAACTTTTATACGTATACGAGATATACGTAATTAAAGGAGCCATCTTTTTGGTTTTTTCGAATAACGGTAAATTGCAAATATCTCAAAAACGGTACCATAGAACTCGATTTTCGAAATCAGGGGGTGGTTTTACATACGAATTTCATAACGGTGTCTCTGGTAAATTTTGGCCGTCGACCAGTGCTATCGATTATTAACTAATTGAAGTATGCGTTATCGATAGGAAATGCAAAATTTCTGCATTATTAAACTTGAAAATTGAATAAAACGCCGCTAGCGCATCCAAATCGCCCACTGTGTGCAAGTGGGAAGTGGTGTCTCTTAGCATAAAGACTAATGGTGTGTTCTTTTCTACACGAAAATGTCGCCTTCACGCCAACCCTTCAAAAAGTTGTGCTCTGTTGTAAAATCAGCTTATCCTCAATAGAGGGCATAATTATCTTTTCTCAACAACCTACCCCTAAAAATGGCCAAAAATGCAACATTACTTGCCCTCGCTGCCACTGACAGTGCAGAAAAGAGCCCTGTCAATTAGCTGATGAATCACACGAAGCAGAAGCGAATGCTATATATGTACGTATGTGTCGCATCATGCCTCACTCAAAAGCAATTTGCGATCATAGTTGACAGCGAACAACCCCACGGACTGCATTTTTTTTGCAAAAATGGTTAACATTTTTGTTCAAGTCATGCAGGGTGGCACTGAACATTTTAAGTGGCTACAATTTCACAGGGCGAAGTAAGAATCTTAAAAATGTTTGCCCCTGAAAGTGGCGACATTTTCGTGTAGAAAAGAAATCACCATAAGTAGCTGGTGCAGGTGAACGAAGAATGCTTTGCTGTGAAAGTGTGTAGTTCTTGTTGTTGTGGTGATATGCCGCCAATAAAGAGGATGTTGTAGCTGAGGAGTAGTGTGTTGCCAAAAAAGTGTTGTTGTTGCTGCTGCCTGAATTGCATGTCGTAATTATTTTTGCCGGCAGTAGAACTACGATGTAATTGTTGTTGTTGACTTTTCGCCGCACGCCAGATAGCAGACAATGATTTTGGCTTACCTCGGCTCTTAATTTTCTGAGCAGGTTTCCTAAGACGTCGTGATACTCGAAAGTAGTATATCTTTATATATAAAAATCACGTGTCACTATGTTTGTCCACGATGGACTCCTAAACTACTGAACCGATTTTGAATTTGTTTTGCACCCCATGTGTAGTTTGATCTAGCTTGAAATATAGGATAGGTTATATCTCAGTTTATAGTCGAAATATTATTTTATTGCAATTTTTTTAAATGTTTATATGTGTTAACAAAATGTTACGTATACGACCCGGCACTCATATTTTGAGGTGGTACTTCCGTGTAATTGGTTGGTGTTTAATTGAACAACGTGCTTATCAATAAAAAATATTATAGCGAATGATATCAAGTATAGCACATCACCAGGCCCGTCGAGACGGGGGGAGGGGAATGGGGGCGATTACCACCGGCTCGGGGTTTCTGAGGGGGCCCGCGGCTTAGAAGTACTAAGACATTTTTTTTTAATTCAGGAGAGTATTTAGTTGTTCCATGTGCAATTTTTAAGCCGAATTTCAAAAGCAACGAATATCTGCATTTCGTTTTAATATTACAGTGAAGTGTGAAAAATAAAAATCTATATATATAAAAAGAAAGGCTAAAATGTGTTAGTTGGTCGCCGGTGTTTGAAGAGATGCGTCGGTCGATTTTGTTCAAGCTTTCACACAAGTTGCGTATACCTCACGCGGTGGTTATTACATAGCTTTGGTTGCGATCGACGTACAGGGTCTAGAGATATAGGCCGAAAAATGGATCCTAGAATGTGAGGGTAATATGGATATCAAACGAAAGCCGCTGCTGAGAGCTCTAAAGTAATTTTCATTGTGATATTCGATTTAGTCGCATCAACCAGGCAAAACTGATAAATATGCATGCGAAGCCGAAATAAGGCCATGAATTAATAATACCTACATACCTATTTACATACGTCCTATGCGACTTGCCTAACATTTGGTATATAAATTTGCCTATATTAGTATTGACGACCCTTTTTTCCGGGAAGTAGACCGGAAACGGATTGGGACTGAGAATCGGAGTGGGACTGGGACTGAGAATCGGAGTTGGACTGGGACTGGGACTAGAACAAAATACATACCACCCTCTGGGACAGGCAATAAGGGATGAAGAAGAATGAGAAGAACTTGAGAGAAGAGAAAAGAGAGATGGAGGAGACTGAGAAACAGATAGAAAGAGACGAATATGGAGATAGATGAAGCGAAAAAGACGGAGGGAGGAGTGAATAAAAGGATTAGGAAAAAGTGAAGAGGGGGGGGGGGATATTTAAACGGAAAAAGCTTATTAAAATGTATGCATATAGGCCAAATTTAGGTCTAGTCTAATCTAATATATTGTTACGAATATTAGCAAAACTAAGGAGTGCTGCCAGCTCTAAGCCGATCTAAGCAGTGACGTGAATGCACATCAATAATTCAATCATTATGTATCTACATAAACGAATAAATAATTGCGTCTACACATATGTACACATTCCGACGAGCAACATTTACATACAAGGCAGCAAGAGATGAGATGTCACACACCGATGAATTTACTTATACGCTTATGTGTGTGCGGGAGACTGTAAATTACAAACACATGCATATACCTTATCTGAGTTGTCACAAGAGAGAGCAATAATTTGTGCACGTAGTTGTAGCTGGCGATTTTGTAGCCGAAACAACTAGTAACTTCTGGAAATCGAAGAGCCTAGAAGTATGCAGCGTAAACTATAAAAGCGGCGCCAGCGAGTAAGAAGTAATTCAGTTTGATTTGAATTGTCAAGCAGTTACGAGTAAGACGATATCTAGCGAGCAATAGCACTATTATTTTGAAAGTCAGTTTCCTTTAAGATATCAGTTTGGTTATTAAGCTATTCGTTGCACAGTTTGAGTGTTATTGTGAAGTACTTAATAAAGGCCATTTTTCCATCATTCAATATTGGAGTTATTTATTCAACAGTTTAGTGATTCGAACTTAGCAGAGGATTGCAAATAACGAGACTTTGCAGGAAATTCGTTACAATTTGGTGTCAGAAGTGGGATTGTTGAATAAATTCCAGAGGACAACAAGGACATGGCAAAGTTAAGTGAATTGAAGATCCCGCAACTGAAGAAGGAGTTGGAGAACCGTGGATTGAATACAACTGGCATTAAACTCGAACTTCAGGCACGACTACGAGAGGCAATGGAATTAGAAGGAATTGATGTGGAAGAGTATGTCTTTCATCTTGATGGCGAGGAGACAACAAAAATTGAAGAGAAAAACGAATCATCACAGACAATTACCAGCACAGACTTGAACATGATATTGGCTGCAATAACTGCTCAAACATCGACAGTAACATCTAAGATGGAAGCGCAAGAGGCACGTATAACAGAAATGTCATCACAAATATCCACCAACATGTCATCCCAACTGGAATCGCAGGAAACCCGTATAACATCACAATTGGAAGAGCAAAAGGCATATATGGCATCCCAGCTGGAAACACATGAGACACGTATTTCAGAAATGTCGACACAGATTACATCAATGATGGAAACACAACTGAAAGAGCAAGAGGCGCGTATATCATCAAAACTCGAAGCGCGTATGGACGAGAAAATAACGCAGTTTGAAGAAAAATTCGAGGCAGAGGTGGATGCATTGAGAGGTCGTATACAGGAATTGCAACTTAATCGGCCGACTGCTTCAGCGAGCAATACGAAGGTAAAAACTCCATCTTTTGACGGTTCTCTTCCTTTCCAGGTCTTCAAGCTACAGTTTGAGAAGACCGCAGCAGTGAACAACTGGAATGCGGAAGATAAAGTTGCTGCACTATTCGTGGCATTGAAGGGGCCAGCAGCGGAAATTCTACAGACGATTCCCGAAGGAGAGCGGAACAATTATGAAGCATTGATGGCTGCTGTAGAACGACGTTATGGAAGCGAGCATAGGAAACAGATATTCCAAATTGAGTTGCAAAACCGCTACCAAAAAGCAAATGAAACATTGCAGGAGTTTGCTTCAGATATTGAAAGATTGGCTCATCTCGCAAATGCGGACGCACCCGTGGAATACACCGAGAGGGTAAAAATCCAGAGTTTTATAAATGGCATACGAGACGTGGAAACGAAGCGAGCTACATACGCGAACCCAAAACTGACATTTGCTGAAACGGTATCACATGCATTGACTCAGGAAACTGCCTCCCTATTAAGTAAACCAGCATATAAGGCTCATCGTGTAGAAGTAGAAAGGCCAGAATGGGTAGACACAATTTTGGAAGCACTGAAGGGATCACAACAGAAAAATGCCGGAGTTATTAAATGTTTCAAGTGCGGCAACCCAGGTCATATTGCACGACATTGCAGCACCGGTCCCAATAGCTCCAACAATGTGGGTGGCCGTAAACGCAGAGCTGAAGGAGATGAGCAAATCTCCAAGTCCACTCAATCGTTAAACTAAAGCGAGTCAGCCGCAAGGGGCGACAGCTGGCTCCCTCAATTGAATGCCCCATAATCTCTATCTCACAAATTGGAAGAAGGTCAAACAATCTTACTGTCGGAGGACATGTGGATGGAAAGGAACGTTTACTGACTGTAGATACGGGTGCATCTCATTCCATCATTCGAGCGGATTTAGTCAACAAGAAGATAACACCATTGCATGGAGCAAGATTGCGTACAGCCACTGGAGAAGACAGCACGGTTCTAGGAGAAGTATCATGTGAAGTCGCAATTGGGAACGTCACGGTAGTACACAATTTTATAGTGGCAGAGATTGTTGATGAAATCATAATTGGAGTGGACTTCTTAATCGACCAGGGCATCAAGATCGACATGCAAAGCAAGACGATGCGATATAAGAACATGGATGTGCCACTTAATTTCGGCTACGAAAGAGGCTACAGCAGTAAACGAGTGCTGGTGGAAGAGAGTCAGCAAATACCACCAAAATCAGAAGCAGTCATCTGGGCAAAGGTTGATGGAGATTGTGGGACAAACAAATTGTGGGTTGTCGAAGCAGCAAATAAATCAGCACTGAACATACTTGTAGGAAAAACCCTGGCTATGACAAAACAAGATGGACGTATTCCGGTAAGAGTACTCAATGAGTTCAAGTCACCATTCAATTTGACCAAAGGAGCTATTTTGGGAAGATGCCAAGAGGCCGAAGTAGTTATTAACTGTGAACAGCTCCAGGAATACGTTTCATCTAGTAATACTGATCTTTCAAATGATATCACGGCATGGACGCATGGGCTAGAGGAAGCCTATCAGAGTAAGGCAAAACAACTGCTCATAAAATACGCGAACATATTTGACCAGGATGGTTCCAAACCAGGCCGCACCAACGTTGTGAAACATCAAATTGACACTGGAGATGCGAGACCGATCCGTCAAGCTCCACGTAGGGTTCCACTGGCGAAGCGGGAAGTTGTGAGTCAAATCATTCAAGAAATGAACGACAGCGGCGTCATCGAACCATCAGCTAGTCCATGGAGCTCACCGGTAGTACTTGTAAAAAAGAAGGATGGAAAAATGAGGTTTTGCGTGGACTACCGGAAGTTGAATGACGTAACGAAAAAGGATAGCTACCCATTGCCAAGAATTGACGACACTCTGGACTCGCTATCTGGTACGAAATGGTTTTCCACGCTGGACTTGAAAAGCGGCTACTGGCAAGTGGAGGTGAAGGAGGAAGATAAAGAGAAAACAGCCTTCAGTGTCGGTGATGGTCTTTGGCAATTTACAGTGATGCCTTTTGGACTTTGTAATGCACCAGCTACTTTTGAGAGACTCATGGACCAGGTACTGAAAGGACTACATTGGAAAACATGCTTGGTGTACCTGGACGACATCATCGTATTGGGCAAGAACTTTGATGAACATCTTAAGAACTTGGAGGAAGTTTTCCAGAGAATAGCTGGCGCTGGTCTGAAGTTAAGTCCCAAAAAGTGTGCGCTGTTTAAAAAGGAAGTCAATTATTTGGGTCACAAGGTAACGACAGAGGGCATCTGCACTGCGAACGAAAAAATAGAGGCTGTACAGGATTGGCCAAGACCACAGAATCTACATGAATTGAGAAGTTTTCTTGGGCTGTGCACATATTACCGCCGATTTGTACCAAATTTTTCCAGCGTAGCCCATAGCCTCCATGAGCTTACAAGAAAACACAAAGCTTTTGAATGGAAGAAGGAGCAAGAAGTGGCTTTCCAAACATTGAAGGAGCGTTTGTGCACTGCCCCAATGTTAGCATATCCGATTCCAGGAGCAACATTTATTCTAGATACAGATGCAAGTGGATATGCTATAGGAGGCGTTTTATCACAACTGGTCGATGGACAGGAGAAGGTAGTTGCATATTACAGCCGTTCGATTGGAAAACCAGAGAGGAACTACTGTGTTACGCGGAGAAAGCTGTTGGCATTGGTAGAGTGCATTAAACATTTTCACAAATACCTCTACGGCCAGCGATTCCATGTCAGGACAGATCACGCAGCACTGAAATGGCTTCTGCAGTTCCGTAATCCGGAAGGACAATTGGCACGGTGGATCGAGCGACTTCAAAGCTATGACTTTTCCATTGAGCATCGAAAAGGTAGTACCCATGGAAATGCCGATGCAATGTCACGAAGGCCATGTAGTTTGGAATGCAAGCACTGTTCAAAGGCCGAGGCTAAAGAAGACATTATAGATGTCCGGCTAATGACTATAACGTGTACGGATGAATGGGACAAGGAACAACTAAGAAAGTGTCAGCTAGAAGATACGGATCTGTCACATGTTATGCAAGGGCTCGAACGAAACAAAAGACCAAGCAGAGAGGATATGTCAGCAGAGAGTCCCATTGCGAAGTCATATTGGGCACAGTGGAACAGTTTGGAATTGATATCCGGTTGCTTGCATCGAGTATGGGAGAGTGAGGATGGTCAGTGCAAGAAGAAACTTATAGTTGTTCCCAGAAAGAGGATTCCTGACGTGCTCAGCGAGTTGCACAATGGTCCAAGTGGAGGCCATCTTGGAATCACGAAGACACTCGAGAAAATTAAGCAGAGATTCTATTGGGTTGGTTGCCGTCAGTCGGTCACCGAGTGGATTGCCAATTGCGAGGTATGCAACAGAGCGAAAGGGCCCAAAACCCGAAGTCGTGGCCAGATGAAGCAGTATATTTCAGGTGCACCATTTGAAAGGATCGCCATGGATGTCGCAGGTCCATTTCCTACTAGCAACCGCGGAAACAAATACGTACTGGTGGTTATGGATTATTTCAGTAAATGGCCAGAGGTATACCCAATCCCAAACCAAGAAGCAGAAACAGTAGCAGAAGTGGTTAAAAACGAATGGGTTGCCAGGTATGGTGTACCAATGGAGTTACATTCTGACCAAGGCAGGAATTTTGAATCAGCTGTGTTCCAAGAACTGTGCAAGAAGTTGGGCATTCGAAAAACACGGACAACTGCATTGCATCCTCAGTCCGATGGTATGGTGGAACGTTTCAATAGAACATTGGAGGAGCATTTAAGGAAAGTAGTCGACAAGTACCATAAGGACTGGGATACACACATATCATTATTCTTGATGGCCTACCGATCGGCAGTACATGACACAACGGGCCAAACTCCCGCAAAGGTAATTTTTGGCAATGACCTTCGACTGCCAGCTGATTTGAAGTATGGGATAGATGCCGATGCGGAGAGGAATGTCAAGAAATCCACTGATGTCTTAGAAGAAGAGCTGAGAGAGATACACGATCTGGTAAGGCAACGAGCAAAGATTATGAGTGACAAGATGAAAGCGAGGTACGATAAAGCAATTAATTCGGAAGGGTTTCAGGAAGGAGATTTGGTGCTGCTATACAACCCACAACGAAAAAAAGGTTTGTCCCCGAAATTGCAGTGTAACTGGGAAGGCCCATACAAAGTTGTAAAACGGATCAACGATGTAGTGTACCGCATACAAACCACTACCAAACCACGAACCAAAATGAAAGTGGTTCATTTGGAGAGATTAGCAGCGTTTAGATCGAGAGATTTGTCTGATCGGGACGATCAGACTTAGGTGGAGGGCAGTGTTACGAATATTAGCAAAACTAAGGAGTGCTGCCAGCTCTAAGCCGATCTAAGCAGTGACGTGAATGCACATCAATAATTCAATCATTATGTATCTACATAAACGAATAAATAATTGCGTCTACACATATGTACACATTCCGACGAGCAACATTTACATACAAGGCAGCAAGAGATGAGATGTCACACACCGATGAATTTACTTATACGCTTATGTGTGTGCGGGAGACTGTAAATTACAAACACATGCATATACCTTATCTGAGTTGTCACAAGAGAGAGCAATAATTTGTGCACGTAGTTGTAGCTGGCGATTTTGTAGCCGAAACAACTAGTAACTTCTGGAAATCGAAGAGCCTAGAAGTATGCAGCGTAAACTATAAAAGCGGCGCCAGCGAGTAAGAAGTAATTCAGTTTGATTTGAATTGTCAAGCAGTTACGAGTAAGACGATATCTAGCGAGCAATAGCACTATTATTTTGAAAGTCAGTTTCCTTTAAGATATCAGTTTGGTTATTAAGCTATTCGTTGCACAGTTTGAGTGTTATTGTGAAGTACTTAATAAAGGCCATTTTTCCATCATTCAATATTGGAGTTATTTATTCAACAGTTTAGTGATTCGAACTTAGCAGAGGATTGCAAATAACGAGACTTTGCAGGAAATTCGTTACAATATATTATAAATGGGAAAGTTTGGATGTTTGTATGTTTGGATGTTTGGATGTCCAGACGTTTGTCTTTGCGCCTCAATCACGCAAGAACAGATGTGGATGAAATTTGGCAGACATATAGCCAATAGTCTAGAAGGATATACTTGCTATATATTTTTCAAAAGGGGGAGGTCCGCGCCCCCTAGGAACAGTTATAATTTAATTATTATAATTTTTCGTCTTTGTGACTGAATCACGCCAGAACGGCTACACGGAGTTTGATGAAATTTGGGACACAGACAATAGTACACTAGCGAAGTTTTTTTCGAACATGGAAATGGGGGTGTGCGTCACACGACCCCTTCGAAAAATTACTTTTTAATAATTTTTACAAATTATAACTTTACCTTTGCTGACCTTCACCAATATTACTACTCAATAGGTCAAATAAGTCGGGGGCTTACAAAATGAGCAGTGACACTCTGCATCCCCCTCCCCTCCTTCTCTCCCTGTCTAGTGTAAAATCTATAAATCGTATAACTCAATATAAATGTTCTCCTAAATCAATAATTTTTGGTATCTGGCTCATACAGATCGAGGTCTAAACAATTTTGGAAAAACGATCGGTGGTGCTCTGCGTCTCCTCCCGCCATCGGCCATCCTTCAATTGTTTTTATTTGCACGCTTTTATTAGCTTTACCTGTATGTTTGTAACTTTTCGTTCGCTCCAACGCGCCTGCTGCCTTATTAACATGGTTTTATAGTAATCCCGTAATCTGTAATCCCGTTAAGGTCATATCGCGACCCTTCCGGGATCATTTCTGGATGGTTTTCGGGATCCGTCCGTGATCCCACCGGGGTCATTTCGGGACATTTTCGGGATCATTTCTGTATAGTTTTCGAGATCCGTCCGGGATCCCATCGGGGTTATTATGGGCCATTTTCGGGACTATACCGGGATCATTTCGGGACTATTTCGCGATCATTTGGGGTACCTTCCGGCATCATTTCTAGATGGTTTTCGGGATCCGTCCGGGATCCCGTCAGGGTATTTTCGGGATCATTTGCGTACCTTTGAGAGATAAATTCTTGATGGTATCCGGGATCATTACGGGACTTTTTCGGGGTCATTTTGGGTCCCTTCCGGCATCATTTCTGGATGGTTTTCGGGATCCGTCCGGGATCCCGTCGGGGCCATTTCGGGGATATTTTGGGATCATTTGGGGTATCTTCCGGCATCATTTCTGGATGGTTTTCAGGATTCGTCCGGGATCCCGTCGGGGTCATTTCAGGACTTTTTCGGGATCATTTGGGGTACCTTCCGGCATCATTTCTAGATGGTTTTCGGGATCCGTCCGGGATCCCGTCGGGATCAGTTCGGGACTTTTTCGGGATCATTTGGGGTCCCTTCCGGCATCATTTCTGGGTGGTTTTCGCGATTCGTCCGGGATCCCGTCGGGGGTCATTTCGGGACTTTTTAACGACTAATACGGGATCATTTGGGGACCCTTCCGCCATCATTTCTGGATGGTTTTCGGGATCCCGTGAGGATCATTTCGGGACTATTTGGGGATCATTTGGGAACCTTTCCGGCATAATTTCTGCATAGGTTCCGGGATCCGTCGGGGATCCCGTCAGGGTCATTTCGGGACTATTAGGGGATCATTTGAGGACTTTTCCGGCATCATTTCTGGATAGTTTGCGGGATCCCGGTGGGGTCATTTAGGGACTTTTTTGGGAACATTTGGGGTCCCTTAAGGCCTTATTTCTGGATGGTTTTCGGGATCCGTCCGGGATCCCGTCGGGGTCATTTCAGAACCTTTTCGGGATTATTTGAGCCCCTCCCGGAATAATTTCTGGATGGTTTTCGGGATTCAACCGGGATACCTTCGGGGTTATTTCGGGACTTTTTCTCAACAAATCATTAGGGGCCCTTTCGGGATCCTTCCGGGATCCCGACGGAGTCATTTCGGGGCTATTTTGGGATCATTTGGGGTATCTTCCGGCATCATTTCTAGATGGTTTTCGGGATCCGTCCGGAATCCCGACGGGGTCATTTCGGGACTATTTTGGAATCATTTGGGGTATTTTCCAACATCATTTCTATATGGTTTTCGGGATCCGTCCGGGATCCCGTCGGGGTCATTTCGGGACTTTTTCTCGACTAATACGGGATCATTTTTTTCATATTCATATTCATATTTATTGAGTCAATGGCAGAAACCTTACTGACTGGATTTACAAGTTTGCAAATTAACTTAAAACTAAATAACTAAAATTAATTCAAGGATGAGATAAATTTTCTCGATAGTAAGAATCAATCCGTAACTTAAACAAAGGCCTGGGCATTGCAAAGTCAAGATTTAGTATTCTAGAAATTTTATTAAGCTGTTCGGGACCTCTTGTGAGAGGGGCAAACTAAGGTAATTGGTTCCCAGAACTTCACCGTAGAATATATTATGAGAGCGTAGAGATCTACTAGGAACAAGAAAATGTAACTGCCCCAACAGATCACAGCAATCAATAGTACCAGAGATAATATCGTAAAAAAACATTAAATGTTGTACTGAACGTCTGACATGCAGTGGCATAACTCATATATAAGGTGGTAGGGGATTAACAAAATGAAGGGGTAGGATGGCAAATCGAATGAATTTACGTTGAGCTCTTTCGATTCCAGCAGAGTATGTGCTGTAAATGGGATTCCATATGATAGAGGCGTATTCTAATTTAGATCGCACTAATGAATTATACAATATACTCCTAGTGTATGGGTCCTTAAAATCCTTCGCATAACGCCGTAAAAAAGCTAAATTAGCATACGCTTTTGGTATAAGATAGTTAACATGGTTAACGAAAGGGAACGAAGAGTCGAAAATGACACCAAGATCACGAAATTCTTTGACCGAGGCCAGATATGTATTAGCGATATAGTATGTTGACGTAAGCGCACTTGTAGATCTAGAAAACGTGATATGCCAACATTTGCTACTGTTAAGTCTCAGATGAGTATTAAGAGCCCACACATTAAGAGCATCCAAATCTCTCTGTAGGAGTAATGTATCAGATACAGAGGTGATACGCCAAACAGTTTTAAATCATCAGCATAAAGTAAATAATTTGAATGCTTTAAATATAAGCCGACGTCATTAATGAAGATAACAAATAAGATTGGACCGAGAATACTACCTTGTGGCACCCCAGAGGTTGCCAAAAACTCATAGGACCTCATATTCTCGATTTCGACAAATAAAATTCGGTTTGTCAGGTATGACTTTAACCATGACAGAAAGGTTGAATGGAAACCAATGTATTCAAGTTTCTGAAGAAGTATTTTGTGGGACACTGTATCAAAGGCCTTAGAGAAATCTGTATATATAGTATCAACTTGATACCCATCCTTAAAAGCAGAAACACAGTATTGAGAAAAAACAGCAAAGTTTTTCACTGTTGAACGACACACAACAAACCCATGCTGACATGGATCGATTATTCCTTTAATAGCAAAAGCCAACTTCTCCTTTACTACTTTCTCAAACAGTTTTGAACAGGTTGATAGTTTAGAGATTGGCCTGTAGTTTGCTACATCGCTCTTATTTCCAGACTTGAAGATTGGAGTAATAAAAGCCAATTTCCATCGATCAATGAAAACGCCAGTGGACAATGACACATTAAAGATATGGCACAACGGCACTCATAGCGAACTACTACATTTTTTAACGAAAAAAGAAGACAGCCCATCAATATCTTTTTTTAAAGAAGATTGTAGGGACGAGATGTCAATAACAATATCTGATTCCGATACCCATAATGAGCAAAAGTCCAAGGAATTAGCTGTATCAGAACTAACCCTAGCATCAGAAATATTAGAATCAACAACAAAATTAGATTTGAAAAAATCAGCAAAAAGGTTCACTGTTTCCACTAAACTGTTTGAACTAATGCTATTAAAATTGACAGAAGTTGGAATATTGGAGGAACCTTTTTTTGTACGGACAAAGTTCCAAAAGACCTTGGGATTTTGCTTTAACTCTTCTTCGAAACGGGAGATGTATTTATTATATAAAAACTTATCAAGCACATTGAACTGCTTCATGTATAATAAGTATCGATCTCTAAATGAAAAGTCATTGGTTGCTTTGTACAAATTAAAATACTTATTTCTAAGATTTTTAAGCTTTTTTAACATGGTATTGTACCAGGGTAATTTATGTATTTTGCTTCGAAGAAGGGAGAAATTTCTACTAAATATATCAGATAACTGCAGCAGAAAAATTTCAAAGCATTCAGAGGCATTTTTAGCACAGAAAATAGACTTCCAGTCAATTTCAGCAATACTCGAATTGAGTGCATCAAAATTTGCATCTTTGAAATTGTAGGAGGGAGTATTTTGAGTGGTATTGTTGTTAGGTACAAATTCAATGAATTCTAATAATAAAGATAAGGGTACGTGATGCATGCCCGATTTGCAGATAGGAAATTGGCACTCAGATAAGTGGGAAATTAAAAATTGAATTTTGCGGATTATTTACTAGGGGTTGAGAGTTTGGCCTTTGCCGTTTTGAAAAAAACGAAACGGCTTTACTTTAACATGGGTTGGCCATATAGAAGAGTCTAGTAATTTACTATAGATTGAAGTCGAGACCCCAAGTTTAAAATTGCATCTTACTAACGAGCTAGAATCCGTGTTTTTCTTTACTTACTTATAACAATGAATAAGAGATAGCGAAATATTCGCATTTTTTGATACATAACTGATGATATCACTTGCATTAACTGACGGCTTGAATGAGGATAAATGTAACCATTTTAGGCGAACAGCTAGATTAAGATCAGCATTTACATTACTGCCTACAACGATAGTAGCAGCCTTCTTGGATTTGTTTGTTTTAATTTCAGAAGTGACGTCATCAGATGCAGATTGCTTATTGTTGCCTTTATCCATAATAGTGACCCCAGCACAAGTAGGCACGGTTTCACTGGCAGACTTCAACGGCATCACATTCTTTGCAGTCATAGTGTTATTGCTTTGCATGGCAGGCGATTGAGAGTCATTACTGGTTGTGTTTGTCAAAGACAAATCAATTAAAGGAGGCTGATTTGCATTTTGTTTAGCTATATAAGCTAATTGTTTAGCTTTAGGGGCCGAGACATTGTTAGTCGCCGATTTGTTTACGGGCTGCGTTGTTTTTGCACCCGAGAGCATGTCATTGTCTTTGTTTTTAGTGCTTTGATGCTTTGTTTTTTTGGACAATTCAGCCTGCATTGATTTTGCGCTCGCACCAGATTCATTGTCTTTGTTGTTATTCGTTGACTTCTTTGTTTTTCCAGTCAATTCTTTATTATCATATTTTCGTAAAGAACCAGCACGAGTGGATTTTTGCCCATTGGCAAAAGCAGCAACAACTATGCACATTATTTAGTTCCAATCATAAAGTAGAAATTTCTGAGTTTTTATCAACAATCGAAGATTTTAGAGAGCGAACTTCGGCAAATAGAGCATCTTGCTTTTGCGAAAGCTTAATGTTATCATCTTTTAACGCATTCATTGTAGTGAGAATGAGACCATTTTCAGCGCGTAACGCCTCACTATTTTTAGAAAAGTCAACCAAAAGTAGTTGTTGGTTACTTATATTTGCACTTGCATTCATATTGTTACCGATACTGTTTACGGCACTAGAGAGAGAGTCTGGTGGCGGACTACGTATAGAGGCGCGCCGCTCTGCCGTACAAGATTTACAGAAAAAATGTCTGTTTGATGCGAGAAGAAATTCGAGATCAGTCGATGATATGTTCACACACTTTAAGTGTACTTCGCACAACATACTTTCGGCTGACCACGATCAACCTTTTGACCACACACACACGGCATAGTAAAAAATTTAATGATAATCAAATATTAGTTATTTTTGCATTTATCATTTGTAGATAAATTATAGTATGTATATTAGGCCGGGTCGATTTGTGGGGAGGGAAAAAAATCGCCCATTGCTTTGTGAAAATCATATTCTAGGGATCAAAATAAGAAACTTTGCCGAAGGAACCATACCTCTAAAACGAATTCTGGTGTCCCCCAATTTGGGTCGAACTTTTGGGTAGGGGCAAATTTTGAAAAATCCCACTTTGACCCATTTAGAGTGCTCCAATGGAGTCCAAATGTATGACCGACCCCCACTAACTTTGGAGGCACGACCCACCGATGCCAGTGGTACACCCCCTCGAACCTCCCTGAGGGCTCACCATACAAACATTTCAAAAAACCCTTTTAAAACCAAGGCATCACTGTGATGCATTTGCATGTCGTAAACATAGTTGTGTCAGTTTTTTATTCAATCGTTTTAAAAAATAAAGGTATCACTGTGACACAATTGCAGATCGTAAAATTGCTTGTGTTGTTTTTTTAAGCCACCACAAGACACAGCAGGTAGAATTGAAATTACCATTTCATTCTTATTACCTCGTCTCGTAGACCATATATAACGCAACAGTTTTTGTGAATGCATTAAGTCGTTGTGAAGAACTCAAAGTGTTAAGTGCTAATTTCAGATAAAAAAATATTTCCAAAAAATAATAAGTGAAGTGGCCATTCCAAATCAAAAAGTTTACAATGAATCCACCATCCTCTACACCGCAAGATGAAGCAACTACATCAACACCTATCGAAAATCCAATGAGTCATATACCCAAGCAGATGTTACTGTTTTTGGTGTGTCTACTGATTTAACTGATCTTAATTTACCAACCCATCTGGATATCTTGAGATATTATTTTTACTTAAGCGAACGTGCTAAAACAGAACAGAAAAAGTTTTCCCATAAATCATTCACTATTCAAGTACAAGATAAGTTGACTGGAATTTGGGAAAAACGTGGTATGGAAATAATGCTGAAAAAAAGTGTATTTAATAAATTGAATAAATTGCTTGACAAGTATCAAGAGCAAATCAAGAGAAGAAACAACACCCAACAATTTACAGAGTATGTAAAATCTCTGGAAACAATTTTTTACATTGGAACATGTAAATGCGATTTGAAGGCAGCTCCATGTGCATGCGGCTGGGTTCCCGAACGCCTCAAAGAGTTCATGCACGATCAACATAATCAGAGAAGACTAACAATGCATGCATTTATGATGGAAACTGAAGAGCAAGGAGCAACGTCTATGTCATCAATGCCAACATACCAAGATCCCGATGATTCAACATACGCACCGCCACCGGTTCAAGAAGATATGGATAGAAGCACAAGTTCACAATACACAGAGAGATACGATTGTTTTAACTTTGCCTGGGTATGTGACAGATTTGGTGTGCCTGAAAGAGTAGCATCAGCATTGGGAACCGCTCTTTTGCAAGATCTTAAAATTAAAGATAAGCATGGGAAACCTCTCATCATGGATAAATCGAAAGTTCGCAGAGAAAAAGAGAAATGCAGACAAGAAGTGGTAGGCAAACGGTTAGATGATACCAATTTGTTAGCGTTTTCATTCGATGGCAGAAAAGATGATACTTATGATGATGATTAAACGATAGATAAAATTGATGAGAAGTATCATACTAGGATGGTAAAAGAACCTCATCTTGTTATTTTGAGAGAACCCAATTCTTAATTGATTGGTTACGTAAGACTGGAACATGAAACCGCTGAATACAAAACAACCAAATTAAATGGTTTTTTCAACGATAAAAATATATCACTGGATGCATTAATTGGAATATGCACTGACGGTGAGCCAACAAACACTGGCCCACACGGCGGAATTATACGACGATTCGAATTGCTGTTAAAAAGACCATTGCATTGGTTCGTTTGCCTTCTACACTTCAACGAACTTCCGTTTTGGCATTTGTTTGAAGCTTTGGATAAATCAACCAGCACTGGACCAAGATCGGCAACCGGAAAACTGAGCCGTCAAATCGAAACTTGTGAAACTCTTTCGGTAAGTTATTGCTATCACTCATTTATTATAATTGACAACCATTTTTAATTATTTTATTATTATATATTTTCAGGTGGTGGACGGCTTCCAGAAAATTGAGTTGCAAAATATGCCCCCTGCTCCAGAAAAAATTGAATTTTCCACCGATTCGAAGTACTTATACGATATGGCCCATGCAATTTCTAACGGCGTGGTTCCGGTGGATCTGGCTAACATCAAACCAGGGAAAATTATACATTCTCGGTGGCTCACCAAGGCCGCCAGATTATTGCGATTATATGTGACAACGCAAAATCCAGATGCAAATTTAAGAATTCTGGTTGAATTTATAATTAAATGTTATGTGCCAATGCACTTCAATATCAAGTATTACAGCTCTGTCGTGTACGGCAGTGCATTATTTTTCAAGTTCATTGGTTGGTGACGATTTCTAGAACCTCCTTTACGCAAAATTGCCAATCAAGTAATTAAAGATAATTCATATTATGCGCATTCGGAAAATATCTTGTTATCAATGTTGTTTGATGATAGCAAAGAAAAGCGCGACTGTGCCATCAAGAAAATTCTACGCTATCGAACCGATGTTGACGAGCCAATGGAACTTAGAGTTTATAAAAAACCAGATATTATTATTTAGTTTCTTTTCTATAACTCACTTATATTAATTTTTTCATTTACATATGTTCTGACTAAATAAATTTCTTAAGAGAAAAAATAGATATTATTATAAATAAATAATAAATATTATTATAAATAAATAAATAAAAATAAAAAAAAACATAGCCATTTAGCTGATTTTTTCATGTAAAGTGCAAAACCGGCGATTCTTTGAAATGTTTGTATGGTGAACCCCAGGGGTTCCAGGGGTGTGCCACTGGCATCGGTGGGTCGGGCCTCCAAAGTTAGTGGGGGTCGGTCATACATTTGGACTCGATTGGAGCACTCTAAATGGGTCAAAGTGGGATTTTTCAAAATTTGCCCCTACCCAAAATTTCGACCCAAATTGGGGGACACCAGAATTCGTTTTAGAGGTATGGTTCCTTCGGCAAAGTTCTTATTTTCATCCCTAAAATACGATTTTCATAGAGCAATGAGCGATTTTTAAATCGACCCGCCCTAATGTATATACTTTGGAACAAGATTCCCGTCACTAACTCAAATCACTTATTAATTGAGGATTAAATGACCATTCCCAAAAAAAACATAAAGATAACCAGGAATACACACAAAACTGCGGAGCAAAAAGAAACACGTCCGCACCGGTCGAATTTTGGGGACCCTTTCGGCAACATTTCTGGATGGTTTTCGGGATCCCGTCAGGGTCATTTCGGGACTATTAGGGGATCATTTGGGGACCTTTCCGGCATCATTTCTGGATAGTTTTCGGGATCCGTCCGGGATCCCGTCGGGGTCATTTCAGGACTTTCAAGATCATTTGGGGTACCTTCCGGCATCATTTCTAAATGGTTTACGGGATCCGTCGGGATCCCGTCGGGGTT
>NW_027137340.1:0-40054 GCF_040869045.1 Eurosta solidaginis | reverse complement strand
GAGCACAAATTACGAAATTGCCAAAAATTTCGTAGGCTGTCCACGTCAAGAAAAATTGAATTTATCAAAAACAATAGTTACTGTCTGAATTGTCTGTCGGGTGGACACACCGTGACACGATGCACTAGCCAATTTAATTGCAGCACGTGCCATGCAAGGCACAACACCTTGCTTCATCTTCCGACGGCACAACCAAAGACAACTCCTCAAAGGTGGACCCAAAACACCACCGATAATACACCTTCAACCTCACAACAGGCTAGGGCAAGGATGGAGTCTGAAAAAAGACAAGATAATGCTAATAACGTCTCTTCGTGTCATGCTAACACCACTAAAGGGGTGTTATTAGGAACAGCGCGGGTTCATATAATCTACAATGGAGTGAAATTTTCCTCCAGAGCGCTGATAGACTCTGGGTCCGAATGCTCTTTCATAACAGAAAGACTAAAAAAGCGAATAAACCTTCCATCCAAACGTCTGCATGTGCAAGTGTCAGGAATAAATATACACCATCTGCACAGGTAAAGGAATCATGTGTGATTACGTTAGGTTCGCTCACAGACCCCTTAGTGAGCATCGATACAGTGGTCCTAGTCCTGCCCCAATTAACAGGGGACCTTCCGACTTGCCAAGTGAGCGCAACGACTCGGCAAGCGTTCCCTGATCTGATTCTGGCGGATAAAAGGTTCTTCATTAATGAACCAGTCGATCTCATACTTGGAGGCGACATTTATCCCCAGATAATACTGAACGGTATAAGGAAGAACGTTCTAAATACGCTTCTCGCCCAAGAAACCGTCTTCGGTTGGATTCTAACTGGTCGTGCAGAAGTACCTCACCCAACTAATACACGGCTATCTTTTTTTAATGAAATCAGCCTAGACAAGCAACTAACCGCTTTCTGGGAACTTGAAAACATACCTAAGAAAAGGGCACTTAACGAAGATAATGCCTATTGCGAGGAACTTTTCAGACTTACAACAGAAAGAAATTCCGATGGCAAATATACTGTCGCCCTTCCTTTTAAACAGGATTTTCCCAACAACATCTCCTTAGGGCCTTCCCTAAACGGCGTCTGCTCCCAATTCTACCGGAATGAGACGCGCCTAGCCAAGACACCGGCCCTACAGACAGAGTACAATAGGGTACTAGCGGAATATGAGACATTGGGACGTATGTCAAAAGTTCCAAAAATCATACCACCCCACGTGACCGATTGCTACTTCTTACCCAATCATGCGGTTATAAAAGAGGAAAGCACCACGACCAAAGTTCGTGTGGTGTTCAACGCTTCGTGTCCCACAGCCAATGGCACAAGCCTAAACGACGTACTTTATACAGGCCCAGTGTTTCAGGCCGACTTAACGATTCTACTCCTTCGATGGAGATTCTTTAAATATGTTTTTAATAGCGACATCGATGTATCGGCAGATATTGGTAAAGCCAAACCAAACACAATTCCAGAGAATAGTTTTTCGCAACAATCCTAGTGACCCTATCAGCGTCTACGAATTAAAGACAGTCACCTTTGGAGTCAATTGTGCTCCTTATCTGGCGATAAGGACACTGCACCAACTAGCAGACGACGTTGAAACTTCATTACCCATTGCCGCAGATATCTATCGATGACGTTCTAGCCGGGGGACATAGCATCGATTCCACACTCAAAGCTCGCGATGAAATCACAGATGCATTACAGTCCGCTGGTTTTTCCCTCCGCAAATGGACGTCAAATTGCTCAAGAATACTTAAAGGAATACCCAAACCTCATCTGCTCAACGAAGACTTTTTGGAATTCGAGGACACGAGTACGGTCAAGACCCTAGGTATTCGATGGAACGCGCATGCGGATTATTTTTACTTCACGGCAAAACCAATTGAAAATCGGGATATGTTAACGAAAAGGACAATACTTTCTGCAATCGCTAAACTTTTCGATCCCCTAGGTTGGCTCGCCCCAGTCGTAATTGTTGCAAAAATCATTATGCAAGACATTTGGCTAGAGGGGACTGACTGGGACGAACCAGTGTCGGCAGGAACCCTAGACCGATGGCATAATTTTATGCAGGAATACCCCTCCATTAACGGAATTCGTATCCCACGTTGGGTGTATTTTACGCCAACCAACGACGTTGAAATACACGGCTTTTGCGACGCCTCGGAAAAAGCTTACGCCGCGACAGTCTTTTTACGAGCAAAGATAAAGGATGAGGTCTACGTTAACTTATTAATAGCAAAAACAAGAGTTGCACCCGTTAAAACAGTTTCATTACCCCGATTAGAGCTATGCGGTGCAGTGTTGCTGGCCGAAACCATCGAAGCAGTGCGTGAAAATCTGCATTTAGAAAACTTCAATCTACACCTATGGACAGACTCCACGATTGTTTTGGCGTGGATAAGAAAACCCCCTTGTTCTTGGTCAACCTTTGTCGCTCATCGAGTAACGAAAATAGTAGAAAAGGTAGGAAACAAATCCTGGCACCACGTAGAATCCGCATCCAATCCTGCCGACCTGGCTAGCCGAGGACTATCAGCGAAGGAGTTAGTCAATAACTCTTTGTGGTGGCAGGGACCTTCTTGGTTACAAGAAGATAAGACAGAATGGCCAATACAAGAAAAGGACTATCGGACTAACATAGAGGAAAAACGGGTGCAGGTTCATACAACTTCAAAAATAAAAGAGAAAGACGACATCCTCGAACGGTTTTCCAATTTGTCCAGGGCCTTGAGGGTCATATCGTATGTTCGAAGATTTATCCAAAGAACCAATCATAAGACAAAATCTTCCTTTAAAGCGGCATCGCACTTCATTTCACCCGATGAAATCCAGGCCACGACAAGTCAGTTAATAGCTTTCTACCAACGGAGGCACTATTCGGAGGAACTTTCGAGTTTAAATTCCGGGAAGCTCATCGGGTCAAAGAGTGAAATCCTCCCTCTTACCCCCCTTGTCGATGATAAGGGCATACTGAGGATTGGCGGTCGTCTTTCAGGGGCCAAGGATCTTCCCTACAGTGAACGGCACCCGATCTGCCGTATTCTGCCGTATGACTGCCGGCTCACACGACTTCTTGTCCAGTTCATCCATAAAGACACCCTGCATGGGGAGAACCAACTTATGTTTCGTCGCCTACGCACACAATATTGGATCCCTAGGGTCAAAAATATGATCCGATCGGTCATACACAATTGCAAAACGTGCACAATATTCCGCAAGCGGACCCAAACCCAACTTATGGGAGATCTACCCTCAGAACGAACCACCTTCTCCCGGTCTTGCACCAATGCGGGGGTAGATTTTGCCGGACCATTTGACATCAAATCTTATAGCGGAAGAGGATGCCGCATGTCAAAGGGTTACGTCTGTCTCTTTATTTGCTTTGCAACCAAAGCGATTCACTTGGAAGCCACTAGTGACCTCAGTACTGCCGCATTCCTGGCAGCTTTCGATAGGTTTGTCGCTCGGCGAGGATGTCCAAAGAACATCTACTCCGACAATGGAACCAACTTTGTCGGAGCCTCCAGAGCTCTCCGCTCAGAACTCAAAGCTTTCCTGGCGGACGCTCGCAACCAAACTTTATCCAAGTACATCACCAAAACCTGACATGGCATTTCATACCACCAGGAGCTCCTCACATGGGCGGACTATGGGAGGCAGGGGTCAAGAGCTTCAAGAACCACTTCAAGAAGATCGCTTTGGATCACAAATTTACCCTTGAAGAGTTCAGCACACTACTTTGTCGAATCGAGTCCTGTCTCAATTCTCGACCGTTAAGCCCCTCCTCCAACGAGCCGTCCAACTTGGAGCCACTTACTCCAGGCCATTTCCTCGTGGGAGGGCACCTGTTAGCTCCACCGGAGATCGACGTCAGCGAGAATCGCGCATCACTCGTCAATCGATGGGAAAAACTTAAGGCGCTGTATCAAACCTTCTGTAAACGGTGGAAAACGGAGTATCTCACCGAATTGCAGAAGCGCGTTAAGTGGAAGCATCCACAATCAAACCTTAAACAGGGAGACCTAGTCGTCATTAAGGAGGATAATCTGCCCCCAATGAATGGAGACTAGGTCGGATAGCCAATCTTCACTATGGCCCCGATAACCGAGTTCGAGTCGTCGAACTGGATACGACAAGGGGACAAACCACCAGACCAATCACGAAATTGGTCCTATTACCACCCTCCAGTGAGGGTGGGGGAGACTTGTAACTCCCACCCATTATAACAATCCCCGTAACCCAGCTCTCGTTCACCCCGAACGAGGCCAACAAACCCCATAACCCAGCTCTCGTTCACCCCGAACGAGGCCAACAAACCCCATAACCCAGCCCTCGTTCACCACGAACGAGGCCAATAGAAGACTAAAGCAGATAAACCATCTGCCAACGCATACCCCCCAAAAAAAAAAAAAATTCAGAAAGCTGAATGGAAAATGACTAAAGAAAATCGTTCACCATCTAAAGTAAACATATTCGATTCGCATATGACCCCAAAAATGATTGAGAACTATATTCAGTTTTCGATCATCAAAGTACTCATATGGTTCAGTGATTATCTCTTTGTTCAATGAACTCATTATCTAATCAGAAAGAGTAACCAAATTGCATCGAAATGTAGAGAAAATCATAAAGGTTTACTGACGTTTTAGTTGGCGCAAACGCGGCTTGAAAAAAAAAGGGGAGGGAACACCCATGGGTTTCAATCTAAAAATTGACCACAGTTAAAACCCATAAAACTACACAAGCCCCTTTTTGAAATCCTACCATACAACCTAAGTACTCACTTCAAAACTAAAAATAATATAAAATACAATAACAAACGTGCATATTAGCTCACCTCTTACCACACATAGACCGTTCCAGGGCACCGTTATAGTGGAGGCCGTCATATTGCCCACTGGGATTGCATATGCAAGAGATGAAGCGCCAGTGCTGGCATTGCCTTCCAACCTTAGGGCTGCATCTATTTCGACGGCCATCTCTTGCCAACGTGCAGTGTATGTACTTCGCTACCTAAGTTTTACGAAAATATAATATAAATAATATAAATCTAAGAAATTAGACGAATTATCTCCTACCATTGAAACTGTTGATGTCCAGTGGTTGGTGTTGAAGCCAGTTGGTAATTTGAATTATCTTTCAGCAAATGTAAAGCTAAAAATAGGGATGCAGCGGCAGTCCTTGATGGCTTATATGATGCAAAATGGTACCCTATCGATGTTAATTCGAGGAAATATGGCCATTGCATGATGGTTATCTTCCACGTTGGCTGCTTTGGGAAAACGACTCAAGAAATGTATTGGCAATGGACGCGACACATTGCAGTCAAGCGTTTTGAATATTTTTTAATTCCATTTGTACACTATGCATCAGCTGATTAATGACGGTTTGTAAATTTACAGCATTTTCAAATTCCTTACGTGGGAATGAATGGAGCGAAATTTAAAGCATTTGGAATAAAATTTCTTTTAGAGCGCAAAGCAATACCACGCATAATGGCCCCATCCTTCGCTTTTTCTGTAACTTCCAACAAAGTTCCGGTATCCAGCTGCTGTCACAAAATAATAAAATAACAGAACAGTTAGAAAAGAGATGAAAACAAATGCCCCAGCGGGTTAGGGGGCTAACGATGCAACCGCGGTCGGTATGCCTGCCGAAAGGGGCAACTAAACTACCAAATTGATTCAAGGGGTAGCGTAACCCTTTAAAGAGGTTTCCAGCGCTCCTCTAACCCAATGTCAACCTCACCCCTACCAGTGGCGAATTCTGTTTCATTAACAGGCGAGGCTCTGGCGACCCTGAACTCCAAATGGATCTAGGGAGCGGGACAGCGGTATGGCCTAGAAGGTCTCATGTGTTCATACCAAATCGTTCCCGAGATGGTCGGGCTAGTACCTTTATGGTGCGTGTTACCGAAAGGGTACCGTCCTTATCACTACAACAACAACAACAGATGAAAGCAAATGAACGCATCGATTACCATCTACTTATTATTACTAATTAGGGCATATGCATGTAGGCACTTTAAAGGCATGAAAATCGTGAATTTTAATGCTTAAAAACCGTTTCGCCGCAAAGGGCAACACCGGTTCGACATTAGCAGTTAAAGAAGAAATATATATGAGGTCTAGATGTGAGCACTTATTGTCTTGCTAGGATGTATAAGCTCAGGTCCGACACCACCAGCTAATTGTTGCACCAAAATGCATACTTCATAAGCTAAGCTTTCTGTTTCATTCTTTGTAGCGGCTTCAGCATAAACGCGAACAACATCTTCCGTACCAGAGGGTCGCACGAATGCGCGTCCACGTTTATAGTTGGCTACCACCTTGTCGATGCCTTCTTGCAGACCCACAGGTGTTACACAAACGCGTTCCGCATCGGAGTTTTAATCACATTCCGATCGTGAACCTTAATTTTCAATTGTAGATTAGGCATATCCTCGTATGTGGCTCACCACTGTTTGACATCCCTACCTTTATGATTTAGTGTCGTCTCAACTAACAGCATATCAGATATTGCGTCACCAACAGTTTCATTGATCAGATCTATTATCTGCAATAACATGTTAGCATGAGCATTCGTTTCCGACGCCGCTTTTATCAAACTTTTGGCATTGTCGCTGAAAATAACAGTACCATGGCCATTGGCCTCAAAATACACACCAACATCGTATTGTAACGCTTTATGATGTAAATGCTTTACGCCAGTAGGTACCCATGCCACCGGCACTTTCAACGTATCGGTAATATAATGAGTGGAGCCACCATCAGCGTATGCTGTTTGCACCAAACCCATACTTAAAGCAATACCACAGCCTTTCACTATATCAATAAGATAATCTGCCACTAAGGTAGCTACACGATCGCCACCCAATAACCGAAATTTATCTGCATCATCAGTGAAAAAGTACAAAACTCGATCAGCACCACCATCCACGCTCACCAAACGAGTATATGGCTCCACAGTTGGCATACCTGTGGGAGCCATTTGCTTTACTTTAACGTAATCAGCGCCACAATTCTCATTGATCTTGCCATCACCTTTATTGATGACATCCACCTTTGTGCAATTCCCCATTGACAATGATTTGGACACCCTTTCAGTGTACCTGCAATGAAATAAAAAGAGTACCTGAAATGAAATAAAAGAATAAAAGATTAGTAAATTTATAAAATTATAAAAAAGGGAACGATACTGGCATACTTATACTTACCCATTACAAGTTTTTCTTCATAGTAAAAATTCATTCAAAATGTATCTATACTCATTTCCATGAATGAATGTCATTTTGAATGAACGAAATCAGGTTGCCACCCGATGACATTTGCTTTTTTCGGTTCTTACGCAGTAAGCACATTGCGCGCTATCCAAAGAGTATTACAACTCGGATCCGCGGGATCCAACAAATTCGAGTGTTAATAACCGAACAAAAAAATCAACTAACGAAAACCCTGAAGATACAGCCTGGTTTCACTGAAAACACACGCGCCAGGTTGTATTTCGATAGTTTTCCTGACATTCGGCCGTCTTTTTGCTTCTTTCTTTTTTTTGAGAAAAGTTTTTAGTTTGAAAATTTGGGCATAAAAACACAATCAAAATCAGCCTGCTTGAAAAAAAGGGGGGTTAACCACTCGAGACCGAAAAAATTTTCGCGGTTTATCTGTGCATGAATTTGTTTGTGTTTTACATTTTAAACATGTCACATTCAATAGTGGTCTCGCTTTCATGACAGAAATTGCTTTGTTTGTGTATTGAAGTTTCGACAGACTTTCGTCAGTCCCTTTTTTGCTTGAAATCCCAGCAGGAATAAAGTAGTGTCATCTATGCTTTCGATGTTACAAACAAGGGAGAAATTAAACTTTTTAGAACAGACTTTAAATTTAATGTCGCGTCAGGACTCAGACGCAAGCTGTCCCTAAATACTCTCATGACATGACCATTATGTATCAATACATTGCAATGGGCAGCACCGCACAGCGGTCTCATTCCAACGATTGGAAGAGTGAACAGCTGACAGCTCTACAAATTACCACACTCGTTAGTGTAGGCTATTCCCGCCAGGGTTGTGTTGGAATCAACAAACACACCACAATTTGTGATTCTCACACAACATGGCCCAAATCAACACAAAGAGTGTTCCCAGACAGCGAGTAAAGGCCTCTTTACATTTGTCGCACATTTATATGCAAGACGTCATTTGACTAGTCATTTTACAGGGATTCATAGGTTATATTCACAGCCACATTTGTATCGGCGTGGGTGAGTTTTGTGACCAAATTTTTTTAGGGCAATTACAAGGAGCCGTGAAAATACACGGGTAACTCGTGATACCATCTGCTACACAAATGTAGCGTATATTACCGCATATTGCCTGTATTAGGCAAACACCAAAAAATATAGTTTGTCCGAAGTCTATATTTAATAATTCTTAATTTCACTCCTTGATTGTTTCAACATCAGAACTTTCATTCTGATGAAAATATTTTCAACATTAAAGATAACCTTTACGCGTATCTCAATGCAATTTTACCCCAACCTAACAGTGGTTTCAATCACTACACGTCGTTATGTCGGCAGACTGACTTAATCATATTATGCATCCCGAGTACGCCAACCACAAGCTCAGCCTCTTAAGCTCCTTGTCTCCGCTCATAAGCCACCCAATATAAGGGCATCTACGAATGTTCTACTAACAATTTGATATTCCAGAATGACTGGATTGTCCCACAAACGCGCCAAGACGGAGGCACGCGGCAACACATTCAGCGCCCCCTGCCGGCTATGTCAAAAGTCGCACAGCATAAGGCTCTGCCCGATTTACCGGGGCATGACGAACATGGATCGACTAAAGACGATCATAGATTTGCGATATTGCACAAATTGCTTGTCGCCATTCCACCAACGGAAGACATGTCCCAGCGAAGATCGCTGTCATCGGTGCAACGAGCAGCACCACACGTCAACACACCTCGACGACGTTCCACCACCGTCCCACGAGAGCGATGGCGAAGAGAGCTCCGACGGAGCCCAATCCATTCACGTCACGGAACAAACCCTGTGGTGGGAAGCGGACGTCGCCGAGGAAGAGGTCGAACGACGGGAAGATCCTACTTCAATGCTAGCCACGACACCACCGGGCGGTTCAGGACCACAACGTTTCCGACCGCTCCTACGGCATGAAAGGCCTTCAAACTTACAACGCGGGGATGGCGGGGAGACACGTCCTTTCCCCCCATCGCACCGCTCTGCCGGGCGGCGCCGTGGCGACGCGGAACCGCGTCCGTCCCGCTCGTCACGCCGCTCAATTGGCAGGGCGGCCCCGTATAATGCTCGTGCCCAAGTAACTACGCTCGCGCGCCAACCAACAACGCTCGCGCGCCAACCAACAACGCCAGCCGGCTTCAGAACGGGACGCCTCCGGGAGACTCCTCTAGCAACGACAATTACACGCGCATTCGTAGCCATAGCTCCAACGGCGGTCGTCCGGATAGCAGCAGGAGGGAAGCTCCACGCAGTACGCGCCCTTATCGATCCGTGCGCTCCCAATTCAATCATCGATGCGAATCTCGCGAAGGACCTCGGGTTAGAGCGAACGGGCACGTCCTATCACGTGAAGTGCACGCTTGTTCTGCGAGGGAAATACGGGGTAACGGGAGCAGTGACGACCCAGGCCACAGTGGTGTCGCGATATTCACGGCTTAGTCCGACAGCAACTCTGGATCCATCGGTAGCCACGCCATTCCAATTTATGAAGCTGGCGGATCCATCTTTCCACCGGTCTACACCTGTCCGGCTCACACTAGGTGCCGACGTCTACGCCAGCCTAATGGTTAGCGGCACACCACCGTCGAACGTCGGCGGGCTGCTGACTCAAGCCACCATATTCGGGTTGGTAGTGTCTGTAGCCCACCAGCAATAATCGGGTATATGTCCATTCAATAAGTAAAGTGCACTAAAATCAACCAATGTCTATTTCGACTAACATCTCTTTATTCACAGGAATCCCACGGAGAAGCGTCTGGCGTCGGCGAATTATGTACCCTGGTCACACTATTTATCTGCCATATGCAGTTACAGCATGGCCTAAATTTAAGTTGAGATTCGTTAATTTTAAGTTGAGAATCGTTCTCGCGAGCCCTTGGGGACTTGGTTGTTGGGGCGTTACGATCGTTTCGAAGTTGCTCGCCGCAAGGGGGCCGGCATGTTTAGGCCACAAGCCTAAATATGGCGGTGCACCCTCGTATTACTTAACTTTTTCTTTTCGTTGTCCTTTTACCTCACATCTTTCATTTATACATATCGGTTTATACCGATAACCGTTTACCCCGCCGGATAATAGTTAAGCCTAGGATTCGGCGGTGACCGCGAACAAAAGGTTTTTTACCTCTTTCACTTCTTTTGCGAACGTCTAAGAAACCGCCAGCAGCCAAGCCACCAAAGGTAAGCCCTTCAATTTTATTTAACATTTTAAAATTCATTTTTGCACTTCCGTCATCGGAAACATTGAATGTAAGTGGATTATCTTGCATTTGCCTTTACTTTAATTTTATTGTCTAACCAATTCCATTTATTGTGATTAAGTGGACTAACGTTGCATTTGCATTTCCATTTATTTTAATAAATATTATTGTTCACTTTTTATAACGAATTCGTTTGTGTATTTTCTTTTTCTTCTCTCCCCACCATTATTACGAGCGCGCCCTATCTTGGTCTTGCCGCCGTAACAAGTCGGTTAACCCCACACAGTATGACGTAGAAATTGAACCGTTAGCGATAGAACCTTGGATCAGCTTGTGGATTAATACACACATAAAAACCTACCATCTGCAGAAATAAAATCGATTCTATCTTGCTTGGTTCAATAGATATGGACACTTATCCCTTTTAGTCGGTTAACCCCACACAGTATGACGTAGAAATTGAACCGTTAGCGATAGAACCTTGGATCAGCTTGTGGATTAATACACACATAAAAATCTACCATCTGCAGAAATAAAATCAATTCTGTCTTGCTTGGTTAAATAGATATGGACACTTATCCCTTTTATGACGTAGAAATTGAACCGATAGCGATAGAACCTTGGATCAGCTTGTGGATTAATATACACATAAAAACCTATCATCTGCAAAAACAAAATCGATTCTATCTTGCATGGTTCAATAGATATGGACACTTACCCCTTTTAGTCGGTTAACCCCACACAGTATGACGTAGAAATTGAACCGTTAGCGATAGAACCTTGGATCAGCTTGTGGATTAATATGCACATAAAAACCTATCATCTGCAAAAACAAAATCGATTCTATCTTGCTTGGTTCAATAGATATGGACACTTATCCCTTTTAGTCGGTTAACCCCACACAGCATAACGTAGAAATTGAACCGTTAGCGATAGAACCTTGAATCAGCTTGTGGATTAATACACACATAAAAATCTACCATCTGCAGAAATAAAATCAATTCTGTCTTGCTTGGTTAAATAGATATGGACACCTATCCCTTTTATGACGTAGAAATTGAACCGATAGCGATAGAACCTTGGATCAGCTTGTGGATTAATATACACATAAAAACCTATCATCTGCAAAAACAAAATCGATTCTATCTTGCATGGTTCAATAGATATGGACACTTACCCCTTTTAGTCGGTTAACCCCACCCAGTATGACGTAGAAATTGAACCGTTAGCGATAGAACCTTGGATCGGCTTGTGGATTAATATACACATAAAAACATATCATCTGCAAAAACAAAATCGATTCTATCTTGCTTGGTTCAATAGATATGGACACTTATCCCTTTTAGTCGGTTAACCCCACACAGTATGACGTAGAAATTGAACCGTTAGCGATAGAACCTTGGATCAGCTTGTGGATTAATATACACATAAAAACCTATAATCTGCAGAAATAAAATCAATTCTGTCTTGCTTGGTTAAATAGATATGGACACTTATCCCTTTTAGTCGGTTAACCCCACACAGTATGACGTAGAAATTGAACCGTTAGCGATAGAACCTTGGATCAGCTTGTGGATTAATATACACATAAAAACCTATAATCTGCAAAAATAAAATCAATTCTATTTTGCTTGGTTCAATAGATGTGGACACTTATCCCTTTTATGACGTAGAAATTGAACCGTTAGCGATAGAACCTTGGATCAGCTTGTGGATTAATACACACATAAAAACCTACCATCTGCAGAAATAAAATCGATTCTGTCTTGCTTGGTTCAATAGATATGGACACTTACCCCTTTTAGTCGGTTAACCCCACACAGTATGACGTAGAAATTGAACCGTTAGCGATAGAACCTTGGATCAGCTTGTGGATTAATATGCACATAAAAACCTATCATCTGCAAAAACAAAATCGATTCTATCTTGCTTGGTTCAATAGATATGGACACTTATCCCTTTTAGTCGGTTAACCCCACACAGCATAACGTAGAAATTGAACCGTTAGCGATAGAACCTTGAATCAGCTTGTGGATTAATACACACATAAAAATCTACCATCTGCAGAAATAAAACCAATTCTGTCTTGCTTGGTTAAATAGATATGGACACTTATCCCTTTTATGACGTAGAAATTGAACCGATAGCGATAGAACCTTGGATCAGCTTGTGGATTAATATACACATAAAAACCTATCATCTGCAAAAACAAAATCGATTCTATCTTGCATGGTTCAATAGATATGGACACTTACCCCTTTTAGTCGGTTAACCCCACCCAGTATGACGTAGAAATTGAACCGTTAGCGATAGAACCTTGGATCGGCTTGTGGATTAATATACACATAAAAACATATCATCTGCAAAAACAAAATCGATTCTATCTTGCTTGGTTCAATAGATATGGACACTTATCCCTTTTAGTCGGTTAACCCCACACAGTATGACGTAGAAATTGAACCGTTAGCGATAGAACCTTGGATCAGCTTGTGGATTAATATACACATAAAAACTTATAATCTGCAAAAATGAAATCGATTCTATTTTGCTTGGTTCAATAGATGTGGACACTTATCCCTTTTATGACGTAGAAATTGAACCGTTAGCGATAGAACCTTGAATCAGCTTGTGGATTAATACACACATAAAAACCTACCATCTGCAGAAATAAAATCGATTCTGTCTTGCTTGGTTCAATAGATATGGACACTTATCCCTTTTAGTCGGTTAACCCCACACAGTATGACGTAGAAATTGAACCGTTAGCGATAGAACCTTGGATCAGCTTGTGGATTAATATACACATAAAAACCTATAATCGGCAAAAATAAAATCGATTCTATTTTGCTTGGTTCAATAGATATGGACACTTATCCCTTTTATGACGTAGAAATTGAACCGTTAGCGATAGAACCTTGGATTAGCTTGTGGATTAATATACACATAAAAACCTATCATCTGCAAAAACAAAATCGATTCTATCTTGCATGGTTCAATAGATATGGACACTTATCCCTTTTAGTCGGTTAACCCCACCCAGTATGACGTAGAAATTGAACCGTTAGCGATAGAACCTTGGATCAGCTTCTCGATTAATATACACATAAAAGCCTACCATCGGCAAAAATAATATCGATTCTGTCTTGGTTGGTTCAATAGATATGGACACTTATCCCTTTTATGACGTAGAAATTGAACCGTTAGCGATAGAACCTTGGATCAGCTTGTGGATTAATACACACATAAAAACATACCATCTGCAGAAATAAAATCGATTCTGTCTTGCTTGGTTCAATAGATATGGACACTTATCCCTTTTAGTCGGTTAACCCCACCCAGTATGACGTAGAAATTGAACCGTTAACGATAGAACTTTGGATCAGCTTGTGGATTAATACACACATAAAAACCTACCATCTGCAGAAATAAAATCGATTCTACCTTGCTTGGTTCATCAGATATGGACACTTATCCCTATTAGTCGGTTAACCCCACCCAGTATGACGTAGAAATTGAACCGTTAGAGATAGAACCTTGGATCAGCTTGTGGATTAATATGCACATAAAAACCTATCATCTGCAAAAACAAAATCGATTCTATCTTGCTTGGTTCAATAGATATGGACACTTATCCCTTTTAGTCGGTTAACCCCACACAGTATGACGTAGAAATTGAACCGTTAGCGATAGAACCTTGGATCAGCTTGTGGATTAATACACACATAAAAACCTACCATCTGCAGAAATAAAATCGATTCTATCTTGCTTGGTTCAATAGATATGGACACTTATCCCTTTTAGTCGGTTAACCCCACACAGTATGACGTAGAAATTGAACCGTTAGCGATAGAACCTTGGATCAGCTTGTGGATTAATACACACATAAAAACCTACCATCTGCAGAAATAAAATCGATTCTGTCTTGCTTGGGTCAATAGATATGGACACTTATCCCTTTTATGACGTAGAAATTGAACCGTTAGCGATAGAACCTTGGATCAACTTGTGGATTAATATGCACATAAAGGCCTACCATCTGCAAAAATAAATTCGATTCTACCTTGCTTGGTTCATCACATATGGACACTTATCCCTATTAGTCGGTTAACCCCACCCAGTATGACGTAGAAATTGAACCGTTAGCGATGGAACCTTGGATCATTTGTGGATTAATATGCACATAAAAACCTATCATCTGCAAAAACAAAATCGATTCTATCTTGCTTGGTTCAATAGATATGGACACTTATCCCTTTTAGTCGGTTAACCCCACACAGTATGACGTAGAAATTGAACCGTTAGCGATAGAACCTTGAATCAGCTTGTGGATTAATACACACATAAAAACCTACCATCTGCAGAACTAAAATCAATTCTGTCTTGCTTGGTTCAATAGATATGGACACTTATCCCTTTTATGACGTAGAAATTGAACCGTTAGCGATAGAACCTTGGATCAGCTTGTGGATTAATATACACATAAAAACCTATCATCTGCAAAAACAAAATCGATTCTATCTTGCATGGTTCAATAGATATGGACACTTATCCCTTTTAGTCGGTTAACCCCACCCAGTATGACGTAGAAATCGAACCGTTAGCGATAGAACCTTGGATCGGCTTGTGGATTAATATACACATAAAAACATATCATCTGCAAAAACAAAATCGATTCTATCTTGCTTGGTTCAATAAATATGGACACTTATCCCTTTTAGTCGGTTAACCCCACACAGTATGACGTAGAAATTGAACCGTTAGCGATAGAACCTTGGATCAGCTTGTGGATTAATATACACATAAAAACTTATAATCTGCAAAAATGAAATCGATTCTATTTTGCTTGGTTCAATAGATGTGGACACTTATCCCTTTTATGACGTAGAAATTGAACCGTTAGCGATAGAACCTTGAATCAGCTTGTGGATTAATACACACATAAAAACCTACCATCTGCAGAAATAAAATCGATTCTGTCTTGCTTGGTTCAATAGATATGGACACTTATCCCTTTTAGTCGGTTAACCCCACACAGTATGACGTAGAAATTGAACCGTTAGCGATAGAACCTTGGATCAGCTTGTGGATTAATATACACATAAAAACCTATAATCTGCAAAAATAAAATCGATTCTATTTTGCTTGGTTCAATAGATATGGACACTTATCCCTTTTATGACGTAGAAATTGAACCGTTAGCTATAGAACCTTGGATCAGCTTGTGGATTAATGTACACATAAAAACCTATCATCTGCAAAAACAAAATCGATTCTATCTTGCATGGTTCAATAGATATGGACACTTATCCCTTTTAGTCGGTTAACTCCACCCAGTATGACGTAGAAATTGAACCGTTAGCGATAGAACCTTGGATTAGCTTGTGGATTAATATACACATAAAAACCTATCATCTGCAAAAACAAAATCGATTCTATCTTGCATGGTTCAATAGATATGGACACTTATCCCTTTTAGTCGGTTAATCCTACCCAGTATGACGTAGAAATTGAACCGTTAGCGATAGAACCTTGGATCAGCTTTTCGATTAATATACACATAAAAGCCTACCATCTGCAAAAATAATATCGATTCTGTCTTGCTTGGTTCAATAGATATGGACACTTATCCCTTTTAGTCGGTTAACCTCACCCAGTTTGACGTAGAAATTGAACCGTTAGCGATAGAACCTTGGATCAGCTTGTGGATTAATACACACATAAAAACCTACCATCTGCAGAAATAAAATCGATTCTATCTTGCTTGGTTCAATAGATATTGACACTTATCCCTTTTAGTCGGTTAACCCCACACAGTATGACGTAGAAATTGAACCGTTAGCGATAGAACCTTGGATCAGCTTGTGGATTAATACACACATAAAAACCTACCATCTGCAGAAATAAAATCGATTCTGTCTTGCTTGGGTCAATAGATATGGACACTTATCCCTTTTATGACGTAGAAAATGAACCGTTAGCGATAGAACCTTGGATCAACTTGTGGATTAATATGCACATAAAGGCCTACCATCTGCAAAAATAAATTCGATTCTACCTTGCTTGGTTCATCAGATATGGACACTTATCCCTATTAGTCGGTTAACCCCACCCAGTATGACGTAGAAATTGAACCGTTAGCGATGGAACCTTGGATCATTTGTGGATTAATATGCACATAAAAACCTATCATCTGCAAAAACAAAATCGATTCTATCTTGCATGGTTCAATAGATATGGACACTTATCCCTTTTAGTCGGTTAACCCCACACAGTATGACGTAGAAATTGAACCGTTAGCGATAGAACCTTGGATCAGCTTGTGGATTAATACACACATAAAAACCTACCATCTGCAGAAATAAAATCGATTCTATCTTGCTTGGTTCAATAGATATGGACACTTATCCCTTTTAGTCGGTTAACCCCACACAGTATGACGTAGAAATTGAACCGTTAGCGATAGAACCTTGGATCAGCTTGTGGATTAATACACACATAAAAACCTACCATCTGCAGAAATAAAATCGATTCTGTCTTGCTTGGGTCAATAGATATGGACACTTATCCCTTTTATGACGTAGAAATTGAACCGTTAGCGATAGAACCTTGGATCAACTTGTGGATTAATATGCACATAAAGGCCTACCATCTGCAAAAATAAATTCGATTCTACCTTGCTTGGTTCATCACATATGGACACTTATCCCTATTAGTCGGTTAACCCCACCCAGTATGACGTAGAAATTGAACCGTTAGCGATGGAACCTTGGATCATTTGTGGATTAATATGCACATAAAAACCTATCATCTGCAAAAACAAAATCGATTCTATCTTGCTTGGTTCAATAGATATGGACACTTATCCCATTTAGTCGGTTAACCCCACACAGTATGACGTAGAAATTGAACCGTTAGCGATAGAACCTTGAATCAGCTTGTGGATTAATACACACATAAAAACCTACCATCTGCAGAACTAAAATCAATTCTGTCTTGCTTGGTTCAATAGATATGGACACTTATCCCTTTTATGACGTAGAAATTGAACCGTTAGCGATAGAACCTTGGATCAGCTTGTGGATTAATATACACATAAAAACCTATCATCTGCAAAAACAAAATCGATTCTATCTTGCATGGTTCAATAGATATGGACACTTATCCCTTTTAGTCGGTTAACCCCACCCAGTATGACGTAGAAATCGAACCGTTAGCGATAGAACCTTGGATCGGCTTGTGGATTAATATACACATAAAAACATATCATCTGCAAAAACAAAATCGATTCTATCTTGCTTGGTTCAATAGATATGGACACTTATCCCTTTTAGTCGGTTAATCCCACACAGTATGACGTAGAAATTGAACCGTTAGCGATAGAACCTTGGATCAGCTTGTGGATTAATATACACATAAAAACTTATAATCTGCAAAAATGAAATCGATTCTATTTTGCTTGGTTCAATAGATGTGGACACTTATCCCTTTTATGACGTAGAAATTGAACCGTTAGCGATAGAACCTTGAATCAGCTTGTGGATTAATACACACATAAAAACCTACCATCTGCAGAAATAAAATCGATTCTGTCTTGCTTGGTTCAATAGATATGGACACTTATCCCTTTTAGTCGGTTAACCCCACACAGTATGACGTAGAAATTGAACCGTTAGCGATAGAACCTTGGATCAGCTTGTGGATTAATATACACATAAAAACCTATAATCTGCAAAAATAAAATCGATTCTATTTTGCTTGGTTCAATAGATATGGACACTTATCCCTTTTATGACGTAGAAATTGAACCGTTAGCTATAGAACCTTGGATCAGCTTGTGGATTAATGTACACATAAAAACCTATCATCTGCAAAAACAAAATCGATTCTATCTTGCATGGTTCAATAGATATGGACACTTATCCCTTTTAGTCGGTTAACTCCACCCAGTATGACGTAGAAATTGAACCGTTAGCGATAGAACCTTGGATTAGCTTGTGGATTAATATACACATAAAAACCTATCATCTCCAAAAACAAAATCGATTCTATCTTGCATGGTTCAATAGATATGGACACTTATCCCTTTTAGTCGGTTAATCCTACCCAGTATGACGTAGAAATTGAACCGTTAGCGATAGAACCTTGGATCAGCTTTTCGATTAATATACACATAAAAGCCTACCATCTGCAAAAATAATATCGATTCTGTCTTGCTTGGTTCAATAGATATGGACACTTATCCCTTTTAGTCGGTTAACCTCACCCAGTTTGACGTAGAAATTGAACCGTTAGCGATAGAACCTTGGATCAGCTTGTGGATTAATACTCACATAAAAAGCTACCATCTGCAAAAATAAATTCGATTCTACCTTGCTTTGTTCAATAGATATAGACACTTATCCCTATTAGTCGGTTAACCCCACCCAGTATGACGTAGAAATTGAACCGTTAGCGATAGAACCTTGGATCGGCTTGTGGAATAATATACACATAAAAGCATATCATCTGCAAAAACAAAATCGATTCCATCTTGCTTGGTTCAATAGATATGGACACTTATCCCTTTTAGTCGGTTAACCCCACACAGTATGACGTAGAAATTGAACCGTTAGCGATAGAATCTTGGATCAGCTTGTGGATTAATGTGCACATAAAAACTTATCATCTGCAAAAACAAAATCGATTCTATCTTGCATGGTTCAATAGATATGGACACTTATCCCTTTTAGTCGGTTAACCCCACCCAGTATGACGTAGAAATAGAACCGTTAGCGATAGAACCTTGGGTCGGCTTGTGGATTAATATACACATAAAAACATATCATCTGCAAAAACAAAATCGATTCTATCTTGCTTGGTTCAATTGATATGGACACTTATCCCTTTTAGTCGGTTAACCCCACACAGTATGACGTAGAAATTGAACCGTTAGCGATAGAACCTTGGATCAGCTTGTGGATTAATATACACATAAAAACCTATAATCTGCAAAAATAAAATCGATTCTATTTTGCTTGGTTCAATAGATGTGGACACTTATCCCTTTTATGACGTAGAAATTGAACCGTTAACGATAGAACCTTGGATCAGCTTGTGGATTAATACACACATAAAAACCTACCATCTGCAGAAATAAAATCGATTCTGTCTTGCTTGGTTCAATAGATGTGGACACTTATCCCTTTTAGTCGGTTAACCCCACACAGTATGACGTAGAAATTGAACCGTTAACGATAGAACCTTGGATCAGCTTGTGGATTAATATACACATAAAAACCTATCATCTGCAAAAACAAAATCGATTCTATCTTGCATGGTTCAATAGATATGGACACTTATCCCTTTTAGTCGGTTAACCCCACCCAGTATGACTTAGAAATTGAACCGTTAGCGATAGAACCTTGGATCAGCTTGTGGATTAATACACACATAAAAACCTACCATCTGCAGAAATAAAATCGATTCTGTCTTGCTTGGTTCAATGATATGGACACTTATCCCTTGTATGACGTAGAAATTGAACCGTTAGCGATAGAACCTTGAATCAGCTTGTGGATTAATACACACATAAAAACCTACCATCTGCAGAAATAAAATCAATTCTGTCTTACTTGGTTCAATAGATATGGACACTTATCCCTTGTATGACGTAGAAATTGAACCGTTAGCGATAGAACCTTGAATCAGCTTGTGGATTAATACACACATAAAAACCTACCATCTGCAGAAATAAAATCAATTCTGTCTTGCTTGGTTCAATAGATATGGACACTTATCCCTTTTATGACGTAGAAATTGAACCGTTAGCGATAGAACCTTGGATCGGCTTGTGGAGTAATATACACATAAAAACATATCATCTGCAAAAACAAAATCGATTCTATCTTGCTTGGTTCAATAGATATGGACACTTATCCCTTTTAGTCGGTTAACCTCACCCAGTTTGACGTAGAAATTGAACCGTTAGCGATAGAACCTTGGATCAGCTTGTGGATTAATATGCACATAAAAACCTACCATCTGCAAAAATAAATTCGATTCTACCTTGCTTGGTTCAATAGATATAGACACTTATCCCTATTAGTCGGTTAACCCCACCCAGTATGACGTAGAAATTGAACCGTTAGCGATAGAACCTTGGATCGGCTTGTGGATTAATATACACATAAAAACCTATCATCTGCAAAAACAAAATCGATTCTATCTTGCTTGGTTCAATAGATATGGACACTTATCCCTTTTAGTCGGTTAACCCCACACAGTATGACGTAGAAATTGAACCGTTAGCGATAGAACCTTGGATCAGCTTGTGGATTAATATACACATAAAAACCTATAATCTGCAAAAATAAAATCGATTCTATTTTACTTGGTTCAATAGAAGTGGACACTTATACCTTTTATGACGTAGAAATTGAACCGTTAGCGATAGAACCTTGGATCAGCTTGTGGATTAATACACACATAAAAACCTACAATCTGCAGAAATAAAATCGATTCTGTCTTGCTTGGTTCAATAGATATGGACACTTATCCCTTTTAGTCGGTTAACTCCACACAGTGTGACGTAGAAATTGAACCGTTAACGATAGAACCTTGGATCAGCTTGTGGATTAATATACACATAAAAACCTACCATCTGCAAAAATAAATTCGATTCTACCTTGCTTGGTTCATCAGATATGGACACTTATCCCTATTAGTCGGTTAACCCCACCCAGTATGACGTAGAAATTGAACCGTTAGCGATAGAACCTTGGATCAGCTTGTGGATTAATACACACATAAAAACCTACCATCTGCAGAAATAAAATCGATTCTGTCTTGCTTGGGTCAATAGATATGGACACTTATCCCTTTTAGTCGGTTAACCCCACACAGTATGTCGTAGAAATTGAACCGCTAACGATAGAACCTTGGATCAGCTTTTGGATTAATATACACATAAAAACCTACCATCTGCAAAAATAAAATCGATTCTGTCTTGCTTGGTTCATTAGATATGGACACTTGTTCCTTTTAGTCGGTTAACCCCACCCAGTTTGACGTATAAATTGTACCGTTAGCGTTAGAACCTTGGATCAGCTTATGGATTAATATGCACATAAAGGCCTACCATCTGCAAAAATAAATTCGATTCTACCTTGCTTGGTTCATCAGATATGGACACTTATCCCTATTAGTCGGTTAACCCCACCCAGTATGAAGTAGAAATTGAACCGTTAGCGATAGAACCTTGGATCAGCTTGTGGATTAATATGAACATAAAAACCTATCATCTGCAAAAACAAAATCGATTCTATCTTGCTTGGTTCAATAGATATGGACACTTATCCCTTTTAGTCGGTTAACCCCACACAGTATGACGTAGAAATTGAACCGTTAGCGGTAGAACCTTGAATCAGCTTGTGGATTAATACACACATAAAAACCTACCATCTGCAGAAATAAAATCAATTCTGTCTTGCTTGGTTCAATAGATATGGACACTTATCCCTTTTATGACGTAGAAATTGAACCGTTAGCGATAGAACCTTGGATCAGCTTGTGGATTAATATACACATAAAAACCTATCATCTGCAAAAACAAAATCGATTCTATCTTGCATGGTTCAATAGATATGGACACTTATCCCTTTTAGTCGGTTAACCCCACCCAGTATGACGTAGAAATTGAACCGTTAGCGATAGAACCTTGGATCGGCTTGTGGATTAATATACACATAAAAACATATCATCTGAAAAAAACAAAATCGATTCTATCTTGCTTGGTTCAATAGATATGGACACTTATCCCTTTTAGTCGGTTAACCCCACACAGTATGACGTAGAAATTGAACCGTTAGCGATAGAACCTTGGATCAGCTTATGGATTAATACACACATAAAAACCTATAATCTGCAAAAATAAAATCGATTCTGTCTTGCTTGGTTCAATAAATATGGACACTTATCCCTTGTATGACGTAGAAATTGAACCGTTAGCGATAGAACCTTGAATCAGCTTGTGGATTAATACACACATAAAAACCTACCATCTGCAGAAATAAAATCAATTCTGTCTTGCTTGGTTCAATAGATATGGACACTTATCCCTTGTATGACGTAGAAATTGAACCGTTAGCGATAGAACCTTGAATCAGCTTGTGGATTAATACACACATAAAAACCTACCATCTGCAGAAATAAAATCAATTCTGTCTTGCTTGGTTCAATAGATATGGACACTTATCCCTTTTATGACGTAGAAATTAAACCGTTAGCGATAGAACCTTGGATCGGCTTGTGGAGTAATATACACATAAAAACATATCATCTGCAAAAACAAAATCGATTCTATCTTGCTTGGTTCAATAGATATGGACACTTATCCCTTTTAGTCGGTTAACCTCACCCAGTTTGACGTAGAAATTGAACCGTTAGCGATAGAACCTTGGGTCGGCTTGTGGATTAATATACACATAAAAACCTATCATCTACAAAAACAAAATCGATTCTATCTTGCATGGTTCAATAGATATGGACACTTATCCCTTTTAGTCGGTTAATCCCACCCAGTATGACGTAGAAATTGAACCGTTAGCGATAGAACCTTGGATCAGCTTTTCGATTAATATACACATAAAAGCCTACCATCTGCAAAAATAATATCGATTCTGTCTTGCTTGGTTCAATAGATATGGACACTTATCCCTTTTAGTCGGTTAACCTCACCCAGTTTGACGTAGAAATTGAACCGTTAGCGATAGAACCTTGGATCAGCTTGTGGATTAATACTCACATAAAAACCTACCATCTGCAAAAATAAATTCGATTCTACCTTGCTTTGTTCAATAGATATAGACACTTATCCCTATTAGTCGGTTAACCCCACCCAGTATGACGTAGAAATTGAACCGTTAGCGATAGAACCTTGGATCGGCTTGTGGAATAATATACACACAAAGACATATCATCTGCAAAAACAAAATCGATTCCATCTTGCTTGGTTCAATAGATATGGACACTTATCCCTTTTAGTCGGTTAACCCCACACAGTATGACGTAGAAATTGAACCGTTAGCGATAGAACCTTGGATCAGCTTGTGGATTAATGTGCACGTAAAAACCTATCATCTGCAAAAACAAAATCGATTCTATCTTGCATGGTTCAATAGATATGAACACTTATCCCTTTTAGTCGGTTAACCCCACCCAGTATGACGTAGAAATAGAACCGTTAGCGACAGAACCTTGGGTCGGCTTGTGGATTAATATACACATAAAAACATATCATCTGCAAAAACAAAATCGATTCTATCTTGCTTGGTTCAATAGATATGGACACTTATCCCTTTTAGTCGGTTAACCCCACACAGTATGACGTAGAAATTGAACCGTTAGCGATAGAACCTTGGATCAGCTTGTGGATTAATATACACATAAAAACCTATAATCTGCAAAAATAAAATCGATTCTATTTTGCTTGGTTCAATAGATGTGGACACTTATCCCTTTTATGACGTAGAAATTGAACCGTTAACGATAGAACCTTGGATCAGCTTGTGGATTAATACACACATAAAAACCTACCATCTGCAGAAATAAAATCGATTCTGTCTTGCTTGGTTCAATAGATGTGGACACTTATCCCTTTTAGTCGGTTAACCCCACACAGTATGACGTAGAAATTGAACCGTTAACGATAGAACCTTGGATCAGCTTGTGGATTAATATACACATAAAAACCTATCATCTGCAAAAACAAAATCGATTCTATCTTGCATGGTTCAATAGATATGGACACTTATCCCTTTTAGTCGGTTAACCCCACCCAGTATGACTTAGAAATTGAACCGTTAGCGATAGAACCTTGGATCAGCTTGTGGATTAATACACACATAAAAACCTATAATCTGCAGAAATAAAATCGATTCTGTCTTGCTTGGTTCAATAGATGTGGACACTTATCCCTTTTAGTCGGTTAACCCCACACAGTATGACGTAGAAATTGAACCGTTAGCGATAGAACCTTGGATCAGCTTGTGGATTAATATACACATAAAAACCTATAATCTGCAAAAATAAAATCGATTCTATTTTGCTTGGTTCAATAGATGTGGACACTTATCCCTTTTATGACGTAGAAATTGAACCGTTAACGATAGAACCTTGGATCAGCTTGTGGATTAATACACACATAAAAACCTACCATCTGCAGAAATAAAATCGATTCTGTCTTGCTTGGTTCAATGATATGGACACTTATCCCTTGTATGACGTAGAAATTGAACCGTTAGCGATAGAACCTTGAATCAGCTTGTGGATTAATACACACATAAAAACCTACCATCTGCAGAAATAAAATCAATTCTGTCTTACTTGGTTCAATAGATATGGACACTTATCCCTTGTATGACGTAGAAATTGAACCGTTAGCGATAGAACCTTGAATCAGCTTTTGGATTAATATGCACATAAAGGCCTACCATCTGCAAAAATAAATTCGATTCTACCTTGCTTGGTTCATCAGATATGGACACTTATCCCTATTAGTCGGTTAACCCCACCCAGTATGACGTAGAAATTGAACCGTTAGCGATAGAACCTTGGATCAGCTTGTGGATTAATATGAACATAAAAACCTATCATCTGCAAAAACAAAATCGATTCTATCTTGCTTGGTTCAATAGATATGGATACTTATCCCTTTTAGTCGGTTAACCCCACACAGTATGACGTAGAAATTGAACCGTTAGCGATAGAACCTTGAATCAGCTTGTGGATTAATACACACATAAAAACCTACCATCTGCAGAAATAAAATCAATTCTGTCTTGCTTGGTTCAATAGATATGGACACTTATCCCTTTTATGACGTAGAAATTGAACCGTTAGCGATAGAACCTTGGATCAGCTTGTGGATTAATATACACATAAAAACCTATCATCTGCAAAAACAAAATCGATTCTATCTTGCATGGTTCAATAGATATGGACACTTATCCCTTTTAGTCGGTTAACCCCACCCAGTATGACGTAGAAATTGAACCGTTAGCGATAGAACCTTGGATCGGCTTGTGGATTAATATACACATAAAAACATATCATCTGAAAAAAAACAAAATCGATTCTATCTTGCTTGGTTCAATAGATATGGACACTTATCCCTTTTAGTCGGTTAACCCCACACAGTATGACGTAGAAATTGAACCGTTAGCGATAGAACCTTGGATCAGCTTATGGATTAATACACACATAAAAACCTATAATCTGCAAAAATAAAATCGATTCTGTCTTGCTTGGTTCAATAAATATGGACACTTATCCCTTGTATGACGTAGAAATTGAACCGTTAGCGATAGAACCTTGAATCAGCTTGTGGATTAATACACACATAAAAACCTACCATCTGCAGAAATAAAATCAATTCTGTCTTGCTTGGTTCAATAGATATGGACACTTATCCCTTGTATGACGTAGAAATTGAACCGTTAGCGATAGAACCTTGAATCAGCTTGTGGATTAATACACACATAAAAACCTACCATCTGCAGAAATAAAATCAATTCTGTCTTGCTTGGTTCAATAGATATGGACACTTATCCCCTTTATGACGTAGAAATTAAACCGTTAGCGATAGAACCTTGGATCGGCTTGTGGAGTAATATACACATAAAAACATATCATCTGCAAAAACAAAATCGATTCTATCTTGCTTGGTTCAATAGATATGGACACTTATCCCTTTTAGTCGGTTAACCTCACCCAGTTTGACGTAGAAATTGAACCGTTAGCGATAGAACTTTGGATCAGCTTGTGGATTAATATACACATAAAAACCTATCATCTGCAAAAACAAAATCGATTCTATCTTGCATGGTTCAATAGATATGGACACTTATCCCTTTTAGTCGGTTAATCCCACCCAGTATGACGTAGAAATTGAACCGTTAGCGATAGAACCTTGGATCAGCTTTTCGATTAATATACACATAAAAGCCTACCATCTGCAAAAATAATATCGATTCTGTCTTGCTGGGTTCAATAGATATGGACACTTATCCCTTTTAGTCGGTTAACCTCACCCAGTTTGACGTAGAAATTGAACCGTTAGCGATAGAACCTTGGATCAGCTTGTGGATTAATACTCACATAAAAACCTACCATCTGCAAAAATAAATTCGATTCTACCTTGCTTTGTTCAATAGATATAGACACTTATCCCTATTAGTCGGTTAACCCCACCCAGTATGACGTAGAAATTGAACCGTTAGCGATAGAACCTTGGATCGGCTTGTGGAATAATATACACACAAAAACATATCATCTGCAAAAACAAAATCGATTCCATCTTGCTTGGTTCAATAGATATGGACACTTATCCCTTTTAGTCGGTTAACCCCACACAGTATGACGTAGAAATTGAACCGTTAGCGATAGAACCTTGGATCAGCTTGTGGATTAATGTGCACATAAAAACCTATCATCTGCAAAAACAAAATCGATTCTATCTTGCATGGTTCAATAGATATGGACACTTATCCCTTTTAGTCGGTTAACCCCACCCAGTATGACGTAGAAATAGAACCGTTAGCGATAGAACCTTGGGTCGGCTTGTGGATTAATATACACATAAAAGCATATCATCTGCAAAAACAAAATCGATTCTATCTTGCTTGGTTCAATAGATATGGACACTTATCCCTTTTAGTCGGTTAACCCCACACAGTATGACGTAGAAATTGAACCGTTAGCGATAGAACCTTGGATCAGCTTGTGGATTAATATACACATAAAAACCTATAATCTGCAAAAATAAAATCGATTCTATTTTGCTTGGTTCAATAGATGTGGACACTTATCCCTTTTATGACGTAGAAATTGAACCGTTAACGATAGAACCTTGGATCAGCTTGTGGATTAATACACGCATAAAAACCTACCATCTGCAGAAATAAAATCGATTCTGTCTTGCTTGGTTCAATAGATGTGGACACTTATCCCTTTTAGTCGGTTAACCCCACACAGTATGACGTAGAAATTGAACCGTTAACGATAGAACCTTGGATCAGCTTGTGGATTAATATACACATAAAAACCTATCATCTGCAAAAACAAAATCGATTCTATCTTGCATGGTTCAATAGATATGGACACTTATCCCTTTTAGTCGGTTAACCCCACCCAGTATGACTTAGAAATTGAACCGTTAGCGATAGAACCTTGGATCAGCTTGTGGATTAATACACACATAAAAACCTATAATCTGCAGAAATAAAATCGATTCTGTCTTGCTTGGTTCAATAGATGTGGACACTTATCCCTTTTAGTCGGTTAACCCCACACAGTATGACGTAGAAATTGAACCGTTAGCGATAGAACCTTGGATCAGCTTGTGGATTAATATACACATAAAAACCTATAATCTGCAAAAATAAAATCGATTCTATTTTGCTTGGTTCAATAGATGTGGACACTTATCCCTTTTATGACGTAGAAATTGAACCGTTAACGATAGAACCTTGGATCAGCTTGTGGATTAATACACACATAAAAACCTACCATCTGCAGAAATAAAATCGATTCTGTCTTGCTTGGTTCAATGATATGGACACTTATCCCTTGTATGACGTAGAAATTGAACCGTTAGCGATAGAACCTTGAATCAGCTTGTGGATTAATACACACATAAAAACCTACCATCTGCAGAAATAAAATCAATTCTGTCTTACTTGGTTCAATAGATATGGACACTTATCCCTTGTATGACGTAGAAATTGAACCGTTAGCGATAGAACCTTGAATCAGCTTGTGGATTAATACACACATAAAAACCTACCATCTGCAGAAATAAAATCAATTCTGTCTTGCTTGGTTCAATAGATATGGACACTTATCCCTTTTATGACGTAGAAATTGAACCGTTAGCGATAGAACCTTGGATCGGCTTGTGGAGTAATATACACATAAAAACATATCATCTGCAAAAACAAAATCGATTCTATCTTGCTTGGTTCAATAGATATGGACACTTATCCCTTTTAGTCGGTTAACCTCACCCAGTTTGACGTAGAAATTGAACCGTTAGCGATAGAACCTTGGATCAGCTTGTGGATTAATATGCACATAAAAACCTACCATCTGCAAAAATAAATTCGATTCTACCTTGCTTGGTTCAATAGATATAGACACTTATCCCTATTAGTCGGTTAACCCCACCCAGTATGACGTAGAAATTGAACCGCTAACGATAGAATCTTGGATCAGCTTGTGGATTAATACACACATAAAAACCTACCATCTGCAGAAATAAAATCGATTCTGTCTTGCTTGGGTCAATAGATATGGACACTTATCCCTTTTAGTCGGTTAACCCCACACAGTATGTCGTAGAAATTGAACCGCTAACGATAGAATCTTGGATCAGCTTTTGGATTAATATGCACATAAAAACCTACCATCTGCAAAAACAAAATCGATTCTATCTTGCTTGGTTCAATAGATATGGACACTTATCCCTTTTAGTCGGTTAACCCCACACAGTATGACGTAGAAATTGAACCGTTAGCGATAGAACCTTGGATCAGCTTGTGGATTAATATACACATAAAAACCTATAATCTGCAAAAATAAAATCGATTCTATTTTACTTGGTTCAATAGAAGTGGACACTTATACCTTTTATGACGTAGAAATTGAACCGTTAGCGATAGAACCTTGGATCAGCTTGTGGATTAATACACACATAAAAACCTACCACCTGCAGAAATAAAATCGATTCTGTCTTGCTTGGTTCAATAGATATGGACACTTATCCCTTTTAGTCGGTTAACCCCACACAGTGTGACGTAGAAATTGAACCGTTAACGATAGAACCTTGGATCAGCTTGTGGATTAATATACACATAAAAACCTACCATCTGCAAAAATAAATTCGATTCTACCTTGCTTGGTTCATCAGATATGGACACTTATCCCTATTAGTCGGTTAACCCCACCCAGTATGACGTAGAAATTGAACCGTAAGCGATAGAACCTTGGATCAGCTTGTGGATTAATATGAACATAAAAACCTATCATCTGCAAAAACAAAATCGATTCTATCTTGCTTGGTTCAATAGATATGGATACTTATCCCTTTTAGTCGGTTAACCCCACACAGTATGACGTAGAAATTGAACCGTTAGCGATAGAACCTTGAATCAGCTTGTTGATTAATACACACATAAAAACCTACCATCTGCAGAAATAAAATCAATTCTGTCTTGCTTGGTTCAATAGATATGGACACTTATCCCTTTTATGACGTAGAAATTGAACCGTTAGCGATAGAACCTTGGATCAGCTTGTGGATTAATATACACATAAAAACCTATCATCTGCAAAAACAAAATCGATTCTATCTTGCATGGTTCAATAGATATGGACACTTATCCCTTTTAGTCGGTTAACCCCACCCAGTATGACGTAGAAATTGAACCGTTAGCGATAGAACCTTGGATCGGCTTGTGGATTAATATACACATAAAAATATATCATCTGAAAAAAACAAAATCGATTCTATCTTGCTTGGTTCAATAGATATGGACACTTATCCCTTTTAGTCGGTTAACCCCACACAGTATGACGTAGAAATTGAACCGTTAGCGATAGAACCTTGGATCAGCTTATGGATTAATACACACATAAAAACCTATAATCTGCAAAAATAAAATCGATTCTGTCTTGCTTGGTTCAATAAATATGGACACTTATCCCTTGTATGACGTAGAAATTGAACCGTTAGCGATAGAACCTTGAATCAGCTTGTGGATTAATACACACATAAAAACCTACCATCTGCAGAAATAAAATCAATTCTGTCTTGCTTGGTTCAATAGATATGGACACTTATCCCTATTAGTCGGTTAACCCCACCCAGTATGACGTAGAAATTGAACCGTTAGCGATAGAACCTTGGATCGGCTTGTGGAATAATATACACACAAAAACATATCATCTGCAAAAACAAAATCGATTCCATCTTGCTTGGTTCAATAGATATGGACACTTATCCCTTTTAGTCGGTTAACCCCACACAGTATGACGTAGAAATTGAACCGTTAGCGATAGAACCTTGGATCAGCTTATGGATTAATACACACATAAAAACCTATAATCTGCAAAAATAAAATCGATTCTGTCTTGCTTGGTTCAATAAATATGGACACTTATCCCTTGTATGACGTAGAAATTGAACCGTTAGCGATAGAACCTTGGATCAGCTTGTGGAATAATATACACATAAAAACCTACCATCTGCAAAAATAAATTCGATTCTACCTTGCTTTGTTCAATAGATATAGACACTTATCCCTATTAGTCGGTTAACCCCACCCAGTATGACGTAGAAATTGAACCGTTAGCGATAGAACCTTGGATCGGCTTGTGGAATAATATACACACAAAAACATATCATCTGCAAAAACAAAATCGATTCCATCTTGCTTGGTTCAATAGATATGGACACTTATCCCTTTTAGTCGGTTAACCCCACACAGTATGACGTAGAAATTGAACCGTTAGCGATAGAACCTTGGATCAGCTTGTGGATTAATGTGCACATAAAAACCTATCATCTGCAAAAACAAAATCGATTCTATCTTGCATGGTTCAATAGATATGGACACTTATCCCTTTTAGTCGGTTAACCCCACCCAGTATGACGTAGAAATAGAACCGTTAGCGATAGAACCTTGGGTCGGCTTGTGGATTAATATACACATAAAAACATATCATATGCAAAAACAAAATCGATTCTATCTTGCTTGGTTCAATAGATATGGACACTTATCCCTTTTAGTCGGTTAACCCCACACAGTATGACGTAGAAATTGAACCGTTAGCGATAGAACCTTGGATCAGCTTGTGGATTAATATACACATAAAAACCTATAATCTGCAAAAATAAAATCGATTCTATTTTGCTTGGTTCAATAGATGTGGACACTTATCCCTTTTATGACGTAGAAATTGAACCGTTAACGATAGAACCTTGGATCAGCTTGTGGATTAATACACACATAAAAACCTACCATCTGCAGAAATAAAATCGATTCTGTCTTGCTTGGTTCAATAGATGTGGACACTTATCCCTTTTAGTCGGTTAACCCCACACAGTATGACGTAGAAATTGAACCGTTAACGATAGAACCTTGGATCAGCTTGTGGATTAATATACACATAAAAACCTATCATCTGCAAAAACAAAATCGATTCTATCTTGCATGGTTCAATAGATATGGACACTTATCCCTTTTAGTCGGTTAACCCCACCCAGTATGACTTAGAAATTGAACCGTTAGCGATAGAACCTTGGATCAGCTTGTGGATTAATACACACATAAAAACCTATAATCTGCAGAAATAAAATCGATTCTGTCTTGCTTGGTTCAATAGATGTGGACACTTATCCCTTTTAGTCGGTTAACCCCACACAGTATGACGTAGAAATTGAACCGTTAGCGATAGAACCTTGGATCAGCTTGTGGATTAATATACACATAAAAACCTATAATCTGCAAAAATAAAATCGATTCTATTTTGCTTGGTTCAATAGATGTGGACACTTATCCCTTTTATGACGTAGAAATTGAACCGTTAACGATAGAACCTTGGATCAGCTTGTGGATTAATACACACATAAAAACCTACCATCTGCAGAAATAAAATCGATTCTGTCTTGCTTGGCTCAATGATATGGACACTTATCCCTTGTATGACGTAGAAATTGAACCGTTAGGGATAGAACCTTGAATCAGCTTGTGGATTAATACACACATAAAAACCTACCATCTGCAGAAATAAAATCAATTCTGTCTTACTTGGTTCAATAGATATGGACACTTATCCCTTGTATGACGTAGAAATTGAACCGTTAGCGATAGAACCTTGAATCAGCTTGTGGATTAATACACACATAAAAACCTACCATCTGCAGAAATAAAATCAATTCTGTCTTGCTTGGTTCAATAGATATGGACACTTATCCCTTTTATGACGTAGAAATTGAACCGTTAGCGATAGAACCTTGGATCGGCTTGTGGAGTAATATACACATAAAAACATATCATCTGCAAAAACAAAATCGATTCTATCTTGCTTGGTTCAATAGATATGGACACTTATCCCTTTTAGACGGTTAACCTCACCCAGTTTGACGTAGAAATTGAACCGTTAGCGATAGAACCTTGGATCAGCTTGTGGATTAATATGCACATAAAAACCTACCATCTGCAAAAATAAATTCGATTCTACCTTGCTTGGTTCAATAGATATAGACACTTATCCCTATTAGTCGGTTAACCCCACCCAGTATGACGTAGAAATTGAACCGCTAACGATAGAATCTTGGATCAGCTTGTGGATTAATACACACATAAAAACCTACCATCTGCAGAAATAAAATCGATTCTGTCTTGCTTGGGTCAATAGATATGGACACTTATCCCTTTTAGTCGGTTAACCCCACACAGTATGTCGTAGAAATGGAACCGCTAACGATAGAATCTTGGATCAGCTTTTGGATTAATATGCACATAAGAACCTACCATCTGCAAAAACAAAATCGATTCTATCTTGCTTGGTTCAATAGATATGGACACTTATCCCTTTTAGTCGGTTAACCCCACACAGTATGACGTAGAAATTGAACCGTTAGCGATAGAACCTTGGATCAGCTTGTGGATTAATATACACATAAAAACCTATAATCTGCAAAAATAAAATCGATTCTATTTTACTTGGTTCAATAGAAGTGGACACTTATACCTTTTATGACGTAGAAATTGAACCGTTAGCGATAGAACCTTGGATCAGCTTGTGGATTAATACACACATAAAAACCTACCATCTGCAGAAATAAAATCGATTCTGTCTTGCTTGGTTCAATAGATATGGATACTTATCCCTTTTAGTCGGTTAACCCCACACAGTGTGACGTAGAAATTGAACCGTTAACGATAGAACCTTGGATCAGCTTGTGGATTAATATACACATAAAAACCTACCATCTGCAAAAATAAATTCGATTCTACCTTGCTTGGTTCATCAGATATGGACACTTATCCCTATTAGTCGGTTAACCCCACCCAGCATGACGTAGAAATTGAACCGTTAACGATAGAACCTTGGATCAGCTTGTGGATTAATACACACATAAAAACCTACCATCTACAGAAATAAAATCGATTCTGTCTTGCTTGGGTCAATAGATATGGACACTTATCCCTTTTAGTCGGTTAACCCCACACAGTATGTCGTAGAAATTGAACCGCTAACGATAGAATCTTGGATCAGCTTTTGGATTAATATACACATAAAAACCTACCATCTGCAAAAATAAAATCGATTCTGTCTTGCTTGGTTCATTAGATATGGACACTTATCCCTTTTAGTCGGTTAACCCCACCCAGTTTGACGTAGAAATTGTACCGTTAGCGTTAGAACCTTGGATCAGCTTGTGGATTAATATGCACATAAAGGCCTACCATCTGCAAAAATAAATTCGATTCTACCTTGCTTGGTTCATCAGATATGGACACTTATCCCTATTAGTCGGTTAACCCCACCCAGTATGACGTAGAAATTGAACCGCTAGCGATAGAACCTTGGATCAGCTTGTGGATTAATATGAACATAAAAACCTATCATCTGCAAAAACAAAATCGATTCTATCTTGCTTGGTTCAATAGATATGGACACTTATCCCTTTTAGTCGGTTAACCCCACACAGTATGACGTAGAAATTGAACCGTTAGCGATAGAACCTTGAATCAGCTTGTGGATTAATACACACATAAAAACCTACCATCTGCAGAAATAAAATCAATTCTGTCTTGCTTGGTTCAATAGATATGGACACTTATCCCTTTTAGTCGGTTAACCCCACCCAGTATGACGTAGAAATTGAACCGTTAGCGATAGAACCTTGGATCGGCTTGTGGATTAATATACACATAAAAACATATCATCTGAAAAAAACAAAATCGATTCTATCTTGCTTGGTTCAATAGATATGGACACTTATCCCTTTTAGTCGGTTAACCCCACACAGTATGACGTAGAAATTGAACCGTTAGCGATAGAACCTTGGATCAGCTTATGGATTAATACACACATAAAAACCTATAATCTGCAAAATTAAAATCGATACTGTCTTGCTTGGTTCAATAAATATGGACACTTATCCCTTGTATGACGTAGAAATTGAACCGTTAGCGATAGAACCTTGAATCAGCTTGTGGATTAATACACACATAAAAACCTACCATCTGCAGAAATAAAATCAATTCTGTCTTGCTTGGTTCAATAGATATGGACACTTATCCCTTGTATGACGTAGAAATTGAACCGTTAGCGATAGAACCTTGAATCAGCTTGTGGATTAATACACACATAAAAACCTACCATCTGCAGAAATAAAATCAATTCTGTCTTGCTTGGTTCAATAGATATGGACACTTATCCCTTGTATGACGTAGAAATTGAACCGTTAGCGATAGAACCTTGGGTCGGCTTGTGGATTAATATACACATAAAAACCTATCATCTGCAAAAACAAAATCGATTCTATCTTGCATGGTTCAATAGATATGGACACTTATCCCTTTTAGTCGGTTAATCCCACCCAGTATGACGTAGAAATTGAACCGTTAGCGATAGAACCTTGGATCAGCTTTTCGATTAATATACACATAAAAGCCTACCATCTGCAAAAATAATATCGATTCTGTCTTGCTTGGTTCAATAGATATGGACACTTATCCCTTTTAGTCGGTTAACCTCACCCAGTTTGACGTAGAAATTGAACCGTTAGCGATAGAACCTTGGATCAGCTTATGGATTAATACACACATAAAAACCTATAATCTGCAAAAATAAAATCGATTCTGTCTTGCTTGGTTCAATAAATATGGACACTTATCCCTTGTATGACGTAGAAATTGAACCGTTAGCGATAGAACCTTGAATCAGCTTGTGGATTAATACACACATAAAAACCTACCATCTGCAGAAATAAAATCAATTCTGTCTTGCTTGGTTCAATAGATATGGACACTTATCCCTTGTATGACGTAGAAATTGAACCGTTAGCGATAGAACCTTGAATCAGCTTGTGGATTAATACACACATAAAAACCTACCATCTGCAGAAATAAAATCAATTCTGTCTTGCTTGGTTCAATAGATATGGACACTTATCCCTTTTATGACGTAGAAATTGAACCGTTAGCGATAGAACCTTGGGTCGGCTTGTGGATTAATATACACATAAAAACCTATCATCTGCAAAAACAAAATCGATTCTATCTTGCATGGTTCAATAGATATGGACACTTATCCCTTTTAGTCGGTTAACCCCACCCAGTATGACGTAGAAATTGAACCGTTAGCGATAGAACCTTGGATCGGCTTGTGGATTAATATACACATAAAAATATATCATCTGAAAAAAACAAAATCGATTCTATCTTGCTTGGTTCAATAGATATGGACACTTATCCCTTTTAGTCGGTTAACCCCACACAGTATGACGTAGAAATTGAACCGTTAGCGATAGAACCTTGGATCAGCTTATGGATTAATACACACATAAAAACCTATAATCTGCAAAAATAAAATCGATTCTGTCTTGCTTGGTTCAATAAATATGGACACTTATCCCTTGTATGACGTAGAAATTGAACCGTTAGCGATAGAACCTTGAATCAGCTTGTGGATTAATACACACATAAAAACCTACCATCTGCAGAAATAAAATCAATTCTGTCTTGCTTGGTTCAATAGATATGGACACTTATCCCTTGTATGACGTAGAAATTGAACCGTTAGCGATAGAACCTTGAATCAGCTTGTGGATTAATACACACATAAAAACCTACAATCTGCAGAAATAAAATCAATTATGTCTTGCTTGGTTCAATAGATATGGACACTTATCCCTTTTATGACGTAGAAATTAAACCGTTAGCGATAGAACCTTGGATCGGCTTGTGGAGTAATATACACATAAAAAACATATCATCTGCAAAAACAAAATCGATTCTATCTTGCTTGGTTCAATAGATATGGCCACTTATCCCTTTTAGTCGGTTAACCTCACCCAGTTTGACGTAGAAATTGAACCGTTAGCGATAGAACCTTGGATCAGCTTGTGGATTAATATACACATAAAAGCCTATCATCTGCAAAAACAAAATCGATTCTATCTTGCATGGTTCAATAGATATGGACACTTATCCCTTTTAGTCGGTTAATCCCACCCAGTATGACGTAGAAATTGAACCGTTAGCGATAGAACCTTGGATCAGCTTTTCGATTAATATACACATAAAAGCCTACCATCTGCAAAAATAATATCGATTCTGTCTTGCTTGGTTCAATAGATATGGACACTTATCCCTTTTAGTCGGTTAACCTCACCCAGTTTGACGTAGAAATTGAACCGTTAGCGATAGAACCTTGGATCAGCTTGTGGATTAATACTCACATAAAAACCTACCATCTGCAAAAATAAATTCGATTCTACCTTGCTTTGTTCAATAGATATAGACACTTATCCCTATTAGTCGGTTAACCCCACCCAGTATGACGTAGAAATTGAACCGTTAGCGATAGAACCTTGGATCGGCTTGTGGAATAATATACACACAAAAACATATCATCTGCAAAAACAAAATCGATTCCATCTTGCTTGGTTCAATAGATATGGACACTTATCCCTTTTAGTCGGTTAACCCCACACAGTATGACGTAGAAATTGAACCGTTAGCGATAGAACCTTGGATCAGCTTGTGGATTAATGTGCACATAAAAACCTATCATCTGCAAAAACAAAATCGATTCTATCTTGCATGGTTCAATAGATATGGACACTTATCCCTTTTAGTCGGTTAACCCCACCCAGTATGACGTAGAAATAGAACCGTTAGCGATAGAACCTTGGGTCGGCTTGTGGATTAATATACACATAAAAACATATCATCTGCAAAAACAAAATCGATTCTATCTTGCTTGGTTCAATAGATATGGACACTTATCCCTTTTAGTCGGTTAACCCCACACAGTATGACGTAGAAATTGAACCGTTAGCGATAGAACCTTGGATCAGCTTGTGGATTAATATACACATAAAAACCTATAATCTGCAAAAATAAAATCGATTCTATTTTGCTTGGTTCAATAGATGTGGACACTTATCCCTTTTATGACGTAGAAATTGAACCGTTAACGATAGAACCTTGGATCAGCTTGTGGATTAATACACACATAAAAACCTACCATCTGCAGAAATAAAATCGATTCTGTCTTGCTTGGTTCAATAGATGTGGACACTTATCCCTTTTAGTCGGTTAACCCCACACAGTATGACGTAGAAATTGAACCGTTAACGATAGAACCTTGGATCAGCTTGTGGATTAATATACACATAAAAACCTATCATCTGCAAAAACAAAATCGATTCTATCTTGCATGGTTCAATAGATATGGACACTTATCCCTTTTAGTCGGTTAACCCCACCCAGTATGACTTAGAAATTGAACCGTTAGCGATAGAACCTTGGATCAGCTTGTGGATTAATACACACATAAAAACCTATAATCTGCAGAAATAAAATCGATTCTGTCTTGCTTGGTTCAATAGATGTGGACACTTATCCCTTTTAGTCGGTTAACCCCACACAGTATGACGTAGAAATTGAACCGTTAGCGATAGAACCTTGGATCAGCTTGTGGATTAATATACACATAAAAACCTATAATCTGCAAAAATAAAATCGATTCTATTTTGCTTGGTTCAATAGATGTGGACACTTATCCCTTTTATGACGTAGAAATTGAACCGTTAACGATAGAACCTTGGATCAGCTTGTGGATTAATACACACATAAAAACCTACCATCTGCAGAAATAAAATCGATTCTGTCTTGCTTGGTTCAATGATATGGACACTTATCCCTTGTATGACGTAGAAATTGAACCGTTAGGGATAGAACCTTGAATCAGCTTGTGGATTAATACACACATAAAAACCTACCATCTGCAGAAATAAAATCAATTCTGTCTTACTTGGTTCAATAGATATGGACACTTATCCCTTGTATGACGTAGAAATTGAACCGTTAGCGATAGAACCTTGAATCAGCTTGTGGATTAATACACACATAAAAACCTACCATCTGCAGAAATAAAATCAATTCTGTCTTGCTTGGTTCAATAGATATGGACACTTATCCCTTTTATGACGTAGAAATTGAACCGTTAGCGATAGAACCTTGGATCGGCTTGTGGAGTAATATACACATAAAAACATATCATCTGCAAAAACAAAATCGATTCTATCTTGCTTGGTTCAATAGATATGGACACTTATCCCTTTTAGACGGTTAACCTCACCCAGTTTGACGTAGAAATTGAACCGTTAGCGATAGAACCTTGGATCAGCTTGTGGATTAATATGCACATAAAAACCTACCATCTGCAAAAATAAATTCGATTCTACCTTGCTTGGTTCAATAGATATAGACACTTATCCCTATTAGTCGGTTAACCCCACCCAGTATGACGTAGAAATTGAACCGCTAACGATAGAATCTTGGATCAGCTTGTGGATTAATACACACATAAAAACCTACCATCTGCAGAAATAAAATCGATTCTGTCTTGCTTGGGTCAATAGATATGGACACTTATCCCTTTTAGTCGGTTAACCCCACACAGTATGTCGTAGAAATGGAACCGCTAACGATAGAATCTTGGATCAGCTTTTGGATTAATATGCACATAAGGACCTACCATCTGCAAAAACAAAATCGATTCTATCTTGCTTGGTTCAATAGATATGGACACTTATCCCTTTTAGTCGGTTAACCCCACACAGTATGACGTAGAAATTGAACCGTTAGCGATAGAACCTTGGATCAGCTTGTGGATTAATATACACATAAAAACCTATAATCTGCAAAAATAAAATCGATTCTATTTTACTTGGTTCAATAGAAGTGGACACTTATACCTTTTATGACGTAGAAATTGAACCGTTAGCGATAGAACCTTGGATCAGCTTGTGGATTAATACACACATAAAAACCTACCATCTGCAGAAATAAAATCGATTCTGTCTTGCTTGGTTCAATAGATATGGACACTTATCCCTTTTAGTCGGTTAACCCCCACACAGTGTGACGTAGAAATTGAACCGTTAACGATAGAACCTTGGATCAGCTTGTGGATTAATATACACATAAAAACCTACCATCTGCAAAAATAAATTCGATTCTACCTTGCTTGGTTCATCAGATATGGACACTTATCCCTATTAGTCGGTTAACCCCACCCAGCATGACGTAGAAATTGAACCGTTAACGATAGAACCTTGGATCAGCTTGTGGATTAATACACACATAAAAACCTACCATCTACAGAAATAAAATCGATTCTGTCTTGCTTGGGTCAATAGATATGGACACTTATCCCTTTTAGTCGGTTAACCCCACACAGTATGTCGTAGAAATTGAACCGCTAACGATAGAATCTTGGATCAGCTTTTGGATTAATATACACATAAAAA
>NW_027137339.1:0-40427 GCF_040869045.1 Eurosta solidaginis | reverse complement strand
TGGCAAGACGAAAGGTATGGCCTAACAATTGACGATTTACGCGAGATTGAGCATCAGACACAGCAAGCAATAGCAAAGAAAATGTGTGGTGCTGAGGGTAGCGAAAGCGATGCTGAAGATGGTGAGTGAAAATGAAATCGTGACAAGTAAGTTAACCAGTTTTATACTTTTCATAAAAATAAAATGGTATATTAACTTTGTCACAAATATCAAAATTGTAAGTCCTTAAAGGAAAATAGATAGACCCACCAATAAATATAACGAAATGATCAGGATGAAGAGCTGAGTTAATTTAGCCATGTCCGTCTGTCTATCTGTCTGTTTGTATGCACACTAGTCGCTCAATTTTTGAGATATCTTGGTTAGCGGGTATATTTAGGTGTCCGATTAGACATTTGTCGGAACCGGCCGGATCGGACCACTATAGCATATATCCCCCATACAACCGATTTTTCAGAAAAGAGAATTTCTGTCATATCTTCCTCGATTTATCAGACTGAAGCTTCAAATTTCACCATATACTTTCGTATATTGCACACATTGTTGTCTGCAAAATTGGATGAGATCGGTTGTATATATAGCATATATCCCCCACAAGCAATTGTGCAGACAAGAAGATTTTTGTAATTTTTTCTTCACGAAAATAAGTGCCATCTAAATTTTAAACCAAATTTTCTTTGGTGTGCAAAAAAGTTAAAGATTTAAGCTCAAGCTTTTAACCGTGTAGTTAAATTAGCTTCTTTAAATACAAATGAGTTAAGTTAGTTATTTTTTTTATTAAATCAAATCGTATGACAAACTTAAAAAGTTAAATCTGCATTTATTATATAATTATAATTTATAATTTATTTAAAAAAAAACCAACATCCAGTTTTTTTCTTCCAGATTTTTCATTATCCATCAATTCTTTTATGAAACCCAGAACTTCTGGATCAGCTGCATTTACATAAAGTTTAAAATTTCCGTACTTCCCATAAATCGTAAATAATCCCACCGCACAAAGCTGTCCATTGACGATGCCCGGTGCTCCAGAATCTGCAATACACACTCCACAGGCAGCTTGAACACAATACATATTTTTTCCTTTGGCGTAATCCACACATTTCTGTGGTTCTACTATAGTATCGTTATGTTTTACGAGTTTATAACGCTCTCGGTAGTATTTATATAGTAGAGGATTCCATTCGCTAATTTGGATATTTTTGCCCACCGAAAGTTGCTTTTCGCAAAGTGGTATTGGCTTCACTCCATCATTATTTTCAAAGGCTTCCTTCAGTTTAATTCCAGCTATATCTGTATCGCTGTTTCTGCGTTTTAAATTATTTTGATAAAATACTTTCTCCACTTTGCGATGTGGTCCGTGGAAGTAGTATGCATTAGTTATATTAGCTGCAACCTTCATTACATTTCTTTTTACATCTTTCAGGCATATCGCAGCTGTGATCACTATTTGCATAGTCACTAATGACCCAGCGCAATGATATTCTTCCCTATTAAGTAATGCTACCAAATAACGCCGATCGTCAGTTTTTGAATTTATATGGGTCAACAGATAGATAAGCACTACAACCAGAATCGCGAAATTGCTTAAGTTCATTTCTGATTTTTTTTTTTCGCTGCTTGTTAAGAAGTATAAAGTAACTATAGCAAGAAAAGTTTTGTGGGCGCTATTTATATACAGCGGTGAAGCTCGATGAAATTTTCGGGTGCACGGTTAGAAATCTGCGGCTAAATTTTTAACCCTTTATCGGTTCAAACACTTTTTGAAACATTTGTCTTTTAATTTTATTCAATTTCAATTTAAAACTTGTTTAGACACTAAGTTTAAAATTTAAGAATTGTTTTAAAACAAAATCAAAAAAGTTTCAAAAAATACAAAACTTGTAGTCACTTCTGGGTTTGAAACAAAAGCAAAATGTTTCAAAAATCTAAAAATATAAACTGGAATAGAAACGTTTGGTTTTAAAATAATCATAACAGTTTAAATTCGAGTCTGATAATTCAAACAAACACAAAATTTATTTGTGAATAGTCCTGCAAATTATCGAATCTTTTTCAAAAAATTTTGTTATACACATAAGGTGTTATGAAATGATTTCTAACACAGTAGGTAGAGCAACACTGTAGGAAACATCTCTAGTTCAAAACTTGTGCGTTTCTAGTATATTCGGAACCTCTACTATTTCGCCCTCTATATCTTTTACATACTTCCAACTGGCGTATTTAACATGGTGATGTCCTAGTTGGTTCGAGTTGTATTAACTTTTTTATAGTTCCGAACTGTATAAATATTTCCACTTTTGAACTAGTTGGTTTATTTGAACTATTTCCGTAGTTCCAAGCTAGAGTAAAACTGGCAGCTTAGTTGTTACTATTTGTACTAGGTGGTACTATTTCGTTGGTTCCGAACCGAAGATAAATTCTAAATGCTCCTTCTAGTACGATATTAGAGTGGGGAAGTTTGCGAAAATAAATCATACTCATAGTCGAAGTTACTTAAAGCTGGAAGCAGTTGTTTTGAGATAGCATATTTCTCAAATTAAATAAGAATAATAAGAACCCATGTTGTCGATTTTGTAACTGTGTAAAAGAAGACCGGTATAATCTATATTTTAAACAAAATTTGGTTTTTTCATATGTCCAAAATGCTTCAGATTTAGGCTCAAAATTTTAACCGTGTGCCTGCCACAATCTCTAATTATTTATTGATAAAAAGCGGCCGTCGTGGTGTGGTAGGAGCGTGCTTCGCATACCACACCGAAGGTCCTGAATTCAAGTTTCGGTCAAAGCAACATCAGAAATTCAAAACAAGTTTTTCAATTGGAAAAAGTTTGTCTAAGCGCGGCCGATGCTCGGCAGTCATTTGGCGTACACTCCAAGCGTATTTCTAGTATGAAAATAAAACATGTAGCCCGCTAATTTGTAGGGAAAATTAAAAGGGAGCAAGACGCAAATTCGAAGAGAAGTTCGACCTAAATTTTCTCTGTGATAAATTGCGCCAAGCATTAATTAATTTTTTATTTTTTTATTATTTTTTACGTTTAATGCGTCAAGAGTAAAGCAAATTCTAAAACAGTTAAACAAACAGCTTTTGTTCTACCAAAACAGCAAAGTCAATGTTGTTATGTTTATTCCAGCGAAATGAAATTAGCGCATAAATATTTGGCTATTCTTTTTCAAAGGAAATTTTAGTTGTATTTAATTGTTCGTTTCTATATTTGTACAGTTGAATTGTGATACAGTAGTCGCTCATAAATCAGAACCTTTAGTAATTAGAATGCCGAGAAATTAAAATCAACCTTTTCAATACGTTACACGATCTGAAATTAGAATCGAAAATTCTAATTTCTGAGCGTATTTTCTTTTTTGTTGCAAAATAATTATAAAAAGGGGAATCCAATTTATTCATACGCTCGGTAGTCGTTAGATTTTCGTCACGGTTCTGTACAGCTTTTTGTTAGTTTTTGTGTGAAATTCGATGCGCGTGCACGAATTTTGGTATTGTTTGTTTAAAAGTAATTCGTTGAAATGCCATATAAATGTAAGAAAAATATTTTGTCCTTGGAAACCAAAGTTAAGATCTTGGAAAAGCTTGACACAGGTGTTCAAGGGAAGCGGTTAGCCCTAGAATTTGATGTGACGCCGTCTGCAATCAGCTAATACCTATCATGCGGCTAACAAAAAACATTTCACACTGCTGAATATTAGTTATGAAGTTTTTGTTTCATTTCTGACCTTTTCTATCGATCTTTTATGTATTTTTAATGAAAAACTATATTTATTGTAATTGGAGTATTTGTTTTTTGGATCTTGTTTTGATTCAGCGTATATATACATATGTGTATATTTAATAAAAAAAAACATGTGATATGTATTTTACTGGATTGTTATCTTATATTTTATCGTTTTTATAAATAAAAGTGAATAAGACAAGATTTCGTTGTAGTTTTTCAGTGCAAATTGACTTAATTTTTAAGGTTTTATACAAATAAAACCACGTACAAGAATTAGAATTTTTCAGAAATTAGAATCATCCTAAAAACAAAGTGGTTCTAATTTTTTTTTTTTTTTTTTCTCAAAAAAACAATGTTTTTGTGCGAGAAGATATCTTATCTCTTATGTTTGGGAGTGCCTACTGTATTAAGTTCACATAGGTTAAGTGATACGTGTACAATATCACCGTACTTTTAACCCTTCCACGCATATGGGCACAGGTGTCCAAAAAATATTTCCTTGTATAGCAAGAAGGCTACAAAGTTTTTTAAACGGTTTTATTTAGCTTGACTTGACAGGCTGGTTGGATGCATGGTTGGCTGGCTGGCACGAATTTTGTAATTGAAATTTAAGTAACTTCCCTATTAGCTACAAGCTTGAAACTTGGAATATAGTTCACAACCCCATGACAATGCAATAATAAGAAAAAAATCGCCGCTAGGTGGTGCAAAGATCGAGATATTCACAAAAATTGTATTTGTGGTCCGATTTGGCTCATATGTGGAACACGTAATACATACATGAATAGAAAGAGATCTATGATGTCCGATTTGGCTCATATTTGGAACAAATATTACATAGAGTCCGGAAGAATTGACATCAAAATATTTTGGAGTTGGAGGAGGGACAAGCGCCACGTAGAGTCGAGCAAAGTCTTTGGAAGGATTATGTATTGAGGACTTAGATTGTAACAAATTGCCAGGAAAGAGTCCTTGTAATAATGAGTCACTAAATGAACTAAATAGAATGAGAAATAATAGGCAATTAAATAAAGACTAAAAAATTTAAAATAATATAATTAAAAAAAGAAATTTTAAGTTAAACGGTTTTATTGAAAACAATACGTACATGAAGTAATAATAATACTAAAAGCTAGAAAATAAATAGGTAGGTCCTAGGTACTAGTCACCACACTCCTCATCAATCTAGGGCGTTGATCAGACAATTATATAAAAGCGTTGGACTCGAAAAATTTCTATTGATATTCATAAGTAAGACCAACTGAACCTTAATCAGGTTATGCTACACCTCACATTTTTAGAAATTTCACGCGCCCAACGCTTTTATTTAATTGTCTGATCAACGCCCTAGATGGATAAGGAGTGTGATGACTAGTACCTAGGACCTACCTAATTATTTTCTAGCTTTTCGTATTATTATTACTTCATGTAAGTTTTGTTTTCAATAAAACCGTTTAACTAAAAATTTTTTTAAATTATTTTATTTCAACTTAAGTAATAGCATTTTTCGCTCTATGCTTGTTGGGTATATTCGACGCCATTTCGAACGAACGCAAATCACGGATAAGTTAACTAGTATTTAACCCCGCCAGATCGACCGCTTAAGCTCAGCTTAAACTTCAGTTAGAGTAGACTGAAAAACTGCAGAATAAGTTTAAGCGTAGTTTAACTGACAAAGTTGAAAGCCATGTCCGTTCGTCCGTCTGTCCGTCTGCTAACACGATGACTAGAGCAATTAGATGAGATATCTAAACCAAATTCGGTATACGGGCTTATCTGAACCCAAATGGGTTGGCATTGACGATATCGAAAATTTAGAAAAATTAAAAAAATTTGGAAATATGGGCATGGCACCACCCATATTTAGAAGAAGAAAATTTGTAACTTTAACATGCCTTACGGTATAGACATTACATTGATATTTGGCACAGACATTACCCTTGCCAAATTATAAAGACTGAGTGAAGATAATCAAAATCAATGCTATAAGTCGAACTAAAATCTCCAAATCCGAAAGAAGTTTGGCATAAACATTTTTTTCATAACTACCTACAACTTTTAAACTGGATTTTTACACGCTCAAGTTCATGAGTGTTAGCCTCTCCGGGACATCAGAATTCGTTTTAGAGGTATGGTTCCTTCGGCAAAGTTTCTTATTTTGATCCCTAGAATACGATTTTCACAGAGCAATGGGCGATTTTTAAATCGACGCGCCCTAATATATACATATATAAATATTTTTTTTTTTCAAAAAACTGTTATCGCCAACGTTTTTAGCGGACATTTTTGGGTCGGACATGGTATACATGAAAATTTTACAATCAAATGAAAATCTTTTAGTAGGTCATGAAAAAAACCTTAAAAATCAAAGTTGAAAAAAAATGAAATTTCGCAGGCTCGAAAATTATTTTTTTGGGTATGCGCAGGGGAACTTTTTTTCTTGAGCCCAAATCCTATCGAAAAATCGATGGTCCGATATCGGTCAACTTTTGTCCATACAAATCGACCCACCCTAATATGCATATGTACCATTTCGCAGCCTTATAACACTATTAACCGCACAAAGCAAACAACAACAGCGTTTCAAGGGCACAGTTGGGTATGTAATGTTCGGTTTACGTGTTTATTTTATATTTATCGAAAATATCTCATAAGTATGTTCGATATAATTGTAGTACCCTTAAGAAAACGCGAGTACTCCATAAATAGTGTAAGGAATACTCCTTTGGGAGTATAGGAGTGCTCCAAAACTAATCTCTATTCATACAATAAATGTGCTCCAATTAACATTGCGATGTCCTAGGAGAGGAATAGGTGATCCCACACTCGCTTTGTTTGTGAGTATTCCATAGAGTACATACGTGAGAGTACTTTCCAAAGTACTTTCACTGTAGTACTCCATGGAGCACCCACAGAGGATCATATGCCAAAGTACTAAAGAGGAATTGTGTTGTCGGAAAGAATTATCGGAGTGAATTTAATTTAAAATGAAAGTAAATGAAGAGGGGCAATAAAACTTTTATATTTTATACTACGAATATTCTTATGTTATTTAGCATTTGCGTGAATAAAGAAACTAAATATTTCTCTATACTATAGTATGTACACATAAAACCAGTGGGCTGTTGCATTTTATCAAAGTTGCCATAGTAAAATTTTATTATCAGTTATTTGTATGCAATATATTACTTTTGGCAACTCTGTTCGATCGTCATCGTGTTGTGATCACGGTCGTTAAAAAACGAGCAATGATCGGCTGATGGTGGTCCACAAAAGCATTGCAAAGGAGTATTGTTAGACTACTCCAACATGAAGAAAATGGAACACGTAATCCAACAATTTTTGCAGGGTACATATCTTATACAGTCGATTATTCGGATATTACAAATGGGATAAGATTATTGCTCAACTCCATTCATGAAAGGTATGAAGCCTTCGGCACAGCCGAAGACAATCCCGTCCTTACTTCTTAATATTTTATTTATTTACAAACTTTAGCCGACAGCATTGCTGATCTGCATGGCAGACCAATAACAAGCAGTACAGGCAGTGAACGTAGAAAATCGAGTGGCGCAACACCACCGATTGTCACCCAAGAGCCGCCAAGTGCTGACGGCACTTCAGATGAGGATGAAGAAAACGCTGGACAAAAAGTGAGCGCACGTTCACGTTCGCAAAGCATACAATTAACGAAGTCCAAATTCGGTTCTAAGGGTACGCTACATTCGCCAGCTGGCTCGGCGCATAGTTTCGATTTGCAGGTAAATATTTGATCATGAATATTTAAAATCATTGGAGTGTTTCACTAAAAAAATGCTTGCCTAAAGTGTGTAATTTATGACATAACTGTTAAAATAATTTGTAATTATACACGAAGTACGAATCTCGTTTGTGTTTACATGAATGTCTTTTATGCCTAGCTGACTTTTCGTTTTGTGCTTTAAACGGCAAGGTCGTTTAATATCTTGAGGGCTGAGGAAATATGATATAGAGCTATGAGAATTATGGATGGGAACATTTTTAGTACCTACCGAACAGTAGTCCAGAAGAGATGATAGTAGCTATCGAGCAAAATAACATAAATGGAGATCTACACATACTAAAAATACACGATCTATGATAGTGTTCGTGTTCCTACACAAGATCAAGGCCTTAGATTTACTAATTGCCTCATGTGTATCACTAATCAATAGCAAAACCAATGTAATAAGGGGATTTGTCTTCCTAGAAAAGTGTCAGGAATTGTCGTCTACACACGAGGACCCACTGACATTAAGAAGCTTTTTTTAAATAATAAGCCATCAAACAAGGGTTCCGCTTGATGATCATCATTTGCACTAATTTTTTTAAACTGGGAACATGACCAAAGGCACCGTCGATTCAAAAGCCGGTTGGAGCGTATCACTTAGGAGGACTTCTAAAAAATCAAACTCTCGTCATATCTTCCAAAAGCCCTCCACCATTTCATTTATCTCTACATCAGGGGTCGGCATTCCGTAGCACATTGTGCTCTCATTACGTATGCGAAATAGAAAGGGTTGCTGTTGACAAAATAGCAGGCATATTGTAAGTAAGGACAGGTCAACGAGAACTACTCTTCGTCTGAGGGTTGAAAACCAAGAGGACAACCATGGTCAAGGCTACTGCTGCAAAGAAGCTATTAGATGTGAGGACTCTGACAAGTTCTGCTTTATGAGATAGAAGTTAAGTCAATTATGCTCTATGAGATGCTGCTGTAGTGGAGCGCACTGGACGGATATCGCTGGTTTTTATAAACGGCGCTATTAGAGCAACACCTACCTTGGCTTTGGTGGCACGCTAAACATTACACACGAGTCGACTGTGGCCCGGTCTTTGATCAAGTTTCGGGATACGTTGTAGGGAATTTGTAACTTCGGCCACACTACCATTCTTACCGAATTAGATTCCGTCCCAGATAGGACAAACTATTATATGCCGAAAACTGCCCCATGTGTCAGTTGCTCATTAATTTTCTTGTATGAGGACTGGGGAGTTGGACTAATCTGTGGCAGTGGACAAGTTAGCTGGCTTACAGAAAAATCGACGTTGGCTGGGAAGGTTTGTAGAGGATTTTTGCAAGGAGTTAGAACTAGAGATAGTAGCAGTGTTTTTTTTTACATCTATAGACGTTTACGCTTAAACTTTATATGGATTGCTAAGCGTTAAACTTTAAATACACCTCTGAAATTGCTGCGCATAAAATTTATCCTACTTAATTTCAATACGCATTATACTCAGATGTAACTGAAATATTTGTCTATTTTTCACCCTCTACAACAATTCTATGTATTCTATGCGTGTCCACAGTTCATCGCAACTGATTCAGCTATATGTTCTCCCCTATGGCCATCAAAGGGTTGTGTCTCCGCTTTTCGGTACACCCTGTGCTGTAGCTAGTTATTTAACCACTGTCGCTAGATGGGTCTCCTAAGCATTATCTAAGCGAGGATAAGCATTTTTTTTTACGTGCAAACGTAAACGTATACGCGTGTGAAAAAAAAACGGCTAATTTTTCTTCTTCCAAACGGAGTTTGAGCCGATTAAGAATGCACTTAATGTGATAATATCTATACTGTAAGAGAACTTAAAGTCTAAGCGAAAGCCAAGAGTCTTACCAAAATTCTGAGATCATCCGTAAGTGTAGTCTAAAAGTGCCTAATCTCGTTTGTGGCTGGATCAAACTAAAGTAAGGATGATCTGAGTCAATATCAGTATTCCAAGAAGTTGTCACATAAATTTCTCTGCGCGCAACTGAAGTGATCATAGGGGGCAGTAGAGAGTACAGAACTCCGCTAGCTATGCGGATGGTCAGAACTAGATAACGTCGAGCCGTTTTAGTGCACTAAAGCAACAAAGTGGTCAATAATTAGCCTAACACAAACACAAAAAAAAAAAAAATTGGCAAAAATATTTCGGTCTTGACAACCAAGTTCGACATAGGTTTCATTCAAGATTATATTTTTATATTGCTATAACTTTTATCACCGTAATCGCATGTGGTATCAAACCCCGCATGCTTCCCCTACCGGGGTATCTACAACTCAACCTAATGCAACCCGGACCGCTTGAGGCATGTTGAGGTCCTTCTCTGCTTAGGTGGAGATTGGGCTCAAATGACGAACTGAGGCATACCTGAAAGTCCGCACTGGTACACTGAACAACTCCGATATCTCACAGAACTTCTCACAAATTTTACTCAATATGCGTCTGGGAGGCGGTACCCTGTCTACCAAGTTCTTGTTGCTGTGTCTTTAAACTTTTCATCGAAGTAAGCATTTTCTTAAGTTATGAGTATCTACACCTCCTAAGGAGATATGCCGTGACGGCAACCATAAGTGATATTTGAACTTTGTTGCAACTTTGCTCGCAAGGGCACATTGAACACATCGCTCCGGCTGTTGGAGCCATAATTTCGAAATAGTAAAAGAATTTGTTTATTTTGGAACTAGCATTAACACTAACAATTATATCAGCTCTGAAATCCAGCAAAGAATCACTCATGCCAATAAATGCTACTTTGGACTAGGTAGGCAATTGACATGTAAAGTGCTCTCTCGGCAAACAAAAATGATGCTCTACAAGTCAATTATCCGTCCCCTCTTGCTATATGGTGCAGAAGCATGTACCATGACAACATCAGCTGAAGAGATAAAGAGAAAAGTTCTTCGAAAAATTTAGGTACCTCTACGCGTTGGCGATGGCGAGTACCGAAAAAGATTTAACGATGAGCTGTACGAGCTTTACGCAGTCATAAACATAATCTATCGAATTGAAACGCAGCGGATACGCTGGCTAGGCCATGCTATGCGAATGAGAGATGACGCGCCGGCTAAGAAAGTATTTTTATCGGAACCCGCCAATGGAAGCAGAGGAAGTGGGCGGCCACCACTCCGGAAAACGATTTAAACTCCCTTGGTGTGACCAATTGGTGCCATTAGGCATAGCGAAGGGGCGACTGGTGCGCTTTGTAGGACGGCCATAACGGTTTAAGCGGTTAAGCGCCAATTAAGTAAGCAAGTAATTGAAGCGATTAAGATAGCCGAGGTGTCTTTCGTTCCTTCCATCTATGCTCGGGCGAAATTGGAAGTAACGAAAGAAAAATTTTAAAATCTAACTTAATATGTATTCCTTCTACAAACTCAGGGTTTTAATACGAGGGCAAATCTTACCTCTTAAATTATGCATTCTCTCGACTGAGGTCCAATTAAATTAGTATCTAATTTTAAAAGGATGCTTACTTTGCGACCTCCTTCACCCTTCAAGGCATTCAATTTTCCATTACTTTGCAAAACTTGCATTTGTATTTCTTCTTGTTAACACTATTTTTTTAAATTTAAACGAAAACACTAATTAAAAAAATTTATTAATAGCCGCATGCTAAGAGTACACACCACAAACGCGTAAGTTTCTTTGTTTTACTAAATGTAATATCTGAACGCAAAATCGTATGCCTTTTTTTATTTTTATTGTTTAATTGGGTTTCTTTCTTATAGAAGTTTTCTAGTTTTACAACAAAACTAAAGCGAACGTTTGGTGTGATCGGTTCTAGAGTGAAAAGAACTTTCCACACAGAAGTTTAAATCTTGTTAAATGTAACACATAGATGGCGCCATTTTCATTTCGCTGTTTGAAAACGCCTACTCACTTTGTAAACCGAACCACCTCGTTGTTATAGTCTTTTACAAAAGTATTGCTCCCAGCAAAATAACTAATTATTCAAAAATTTCAGGTTGCAAATTGGCGTATGGAACGTTTAGAGGTGGATACTAAGTCGAACTCTGACGAAGAGTTCTTCGACTGCGTTGGTAAGTACTTTATATACCGAAAACATAGTTTCTTAAGGAGATGGAAATTACGTCTGTAATTGTGACTTCATCAGAGCATCTAAAAGAGCACAGCGAATTGGAGTTACAGGTTCAGAAGAATTACCGTAACTGACGCATCTCACACTCACAATCACACTTATCAATAATCAGAAACATCGACCAATTACAGATTCTTTCATATGATAAATTATCTGCGATAGTGTGAGTCAATGTATGTATGATTTGTGCTGCAACTAACTAGCAGTAGCTATTGCAATCACAATCTCATTGCCTAATATTTCGCAGATAAGGACTTCTCTGATCAGAGCCGTTTTGTAATAAACATGCTTCCGAACGAAATCTAGCTCAGTCACGGTGATTTCTTTGAATATATCCCTGCGATTTAGTTTGATCTTTCTGTCGGTGTGACAATATCAGTAGTAATCGCTGACCAAATCACAAATGCCTTGACTCACGATGTCGCAGCTAATTTCTTTGCTGAGACAAAAATTGTGATTGTGATTTACATTATATTGTAACGAAGTTAGAGAAATTCCGCTTATTCCAAACCTACTGCTAACGTTCGAATCGCTAAACTGTTGAATAAATAACTCCAATATTCAATAATGCAAAATGGTCTTTAGAGTACTTATACTTCAAATTATAAGGTAAGTGTCCCTAATTTCGTGGTAGTACGTTATTTCGGGGCATTTCGATTTTTTCTTCCAATCAAAGAATTGGGGGAGTGTTTCTTTAAACTGAAAATTTCATAATAAAAATTCGTTTTTACGGTATAATAATTGATATTTTACTAATTTTTAATATTAAACCTAATATTAAATATCAAGCAATATATAGTTGGAAGTTCGGAAAATAAGCCTATTGTAAGGAGGCCTCTTAAGAAAAGTGTTAAGGTATAGTGTATTTTCTTAAGCCTGTAAAAATTTTATCGGTAAATTTTTTTATGATGATAATTTTTTGATATTTAGTGAACATTTCTTAAAAATTTCTATTACTGCAAAACTCATTCCAATAATTTTTTTTTTACTTTTTTTTTTTATATTTCTAACCCACGGAATTAGGGACATACTTTTTTGTGATGTAGGGTAATATAATACTTTATGTTTTTCATATTTTCTTTAACATTTTATAAGAAACTCTATTTTTTTAAGTATTTTAATTTTGAATAACCTGTATAAATGGTTGTGCGGAAATAGACTGAAACTGAATATAAATAAAACGAAATTTATGATAATAACATGGAGGAACGTTAATGAGGATATAATTGGTTTAAAAATAAATGATGAAAGCATACAAAAAGTTGACAGTATAAAATATTTGGGAATTATAATTGATAACAAACTCAAGTTTGAAGAAAATATAAACTACACAGTCCAGAAAGTTGCGAAAAAAATTGGGGTTATGCAGAGAACATCCAAATATATTCAAAAAAAGTACAAAATAATTATATATAAGTCCATTATAGAACCGCACTTTGTAAACTGCCCATCTATTCTATTCATTGTGCCAGACAAAGAAATAGATAAACTTCAAAAGATGCAAAACAGATGTATGAGATTTATTCTTAAAAAACCTAGAGATAATCGTACGGCTGATATGCTGAGAAGTTTGAACTGGTTAAGTGTCAAGCAAAAGATTTTTTTTCACGCTATGAAGTTTATATTTAATATTAAAAGTGAAAATGTACCTGAATATCTAAGTAAAAACGTAGTATTAGTTAAGCAAACACATAACATTAATACAAGGAATAAACACAATTTCAAACTGCCTTTATTTAGAACTGAAATAGATCTGCAAAATATTTTTTATAAAGGTCTAAAAAGTTTCAATGAACTGCCTATAGATATAAAAAGTTGTAATGAAATCGTAGCTTTTAAAGCAAAACTTTATGAATATTGTAAAACCTTAGCAATAAGATAGTAAATTGTAATATAATTTAATTTATGAATTAGGCTTTTTTGCCGTAATAAATAAATGAAATGGCGATCACCGTAGTGTGATGGTAGCGTGCTCCGCCTACCACACCATATGCCCTGGGTTCAAACCCCGGGCAAAGCAACATCAAAATTTTAGAAATAAGATTTTTCAATTAGAAGAAAATTTTTCTAAGCGGAGTCGCCCCTCGGCAGTGTTTGGCAAGCGCTCCGGGTGTATTTCTGCCATGAAAAGCTCTCAGTGAAAATTCATCTGCCTTTCAGATGCCGTTCGGAGTCGGCATAAAGCATGTAGGTCCCGTCCGGCCAATTTGTAGGGAAAATCAAGAGGAGCACGACGCAAATTGGAAGAGAAGCTCGGCCTTAGATCTCTTCGGAGGTTATCGCGCCTTACATTTTTTTTATTTAAATAAATGAAATGAAATGAAATGAAATATTAAATAAACCCCCGAGGAAGATTTTAATTTAATTTCGTGGCACACTTTTATTAATCTATTCGTTAATATTTTAATCAAAAAGCTCTGCGAAGCACAACATTTTAACGAAATAATGGCGTTATGGAACTTTTGTTTATTCAATAATTTTTCATTTAATTTAAAAAAAAGGTATCAAGATTTCAACTTCTTTACTATAGTTTTGAATGAATATTGATAATAGAAAAAAAAAAATTTTGAATATAAACCTCGAATTACCGTTTAAAGCGATACCACGAATTTACGTACACCAAATTTTGTGCATGCCCCTAATTTCGTGGTATACTGCCCATTTATATTTCAGCAGGAAAGCACGCATTTTTGGAGTGGAGTTATTTATGCGCGTATTTTTTCAAATAAATTTAAGAAAACTGCCTCAAACTTAATTCGATCTCTATTCGCTGATTATTGGTTTAATAACTTAATTTTATAGAAAAAATGACAAAAGCTCGTTACACAAAAGAAGATTTGACAGAAGCGCTTAATGGTGTCACTAATGAAAAAAATAAAAAACAAAAATAAAAAAAACAAGTAAGGAAGGTTAAGTTCGGGTGTAACCGAACATTACATACTCAGTTGAGAGCTATGGTGACAACATAAGGGAAAATAACCATGTAGCAAAATGAACCGAGGGAAACCCTGGAATGTGTTTGTATGACATGTGTATCAAATGAAAGGCATTAAAGAGTATTTAATGAGGGAGTGGGCCATAGTTTTATAGGTGGACGCCATTTAGGGATATAGCCATAAAGGTGGATCAGGGTTGACTCTAGAATGCGTTTGTACGATATGGGAATCAAATGAACGGTGTTAATGAGTATTTTAAAAGGGAGTAATCCTTAGTTCCATAGGTGGACGCCGTTTCGAGATATCGCCACAAAGGTGGACCAGGGGTGACCCTAGAATTTGTTTGTACAATATGGGCATCAAACGAATGGTGTTAATGAGTATTTTAAAAGGGAGTGGGCCTTAGTTCTATAGGTGTTCGCCTTTTCGACATATCGCCATAAAGGTGGACCAGGGGTGACTCTAGAATGAGTTTGTACGATATGGGTATCAAATTAAAGGTATTAATGAGACTTTTAAAAGGGAGTGGTGGTAGTTGTATATGTGAAGGAGTTTTCCAGATATCGACCAAAATGTGGACCAGGGTGACCCAGAACATCATCTGTTGGATACCGCTAATTTATTTATATATGTAGTACCTGCCAAGATTTTAAGGGTTTTTTATTTCGCCCTGCAGAACTTTTTCATTTTCTTCTACTTAATATGGTAGGTGTCACAACCATTTTATAAGGTTTTTTCTAAAGTTATATTTCGCGTCAATAAAACAATCCAATTACCTTACCATGTTTCATCCCTTTTTTCGTATTTGGTATAGAATTATGGCATTTTTTTAATTTTTCGTAATTTTCGATATCGAAATAGTGGGCGTGGTCATAGTCGGATTGCGTTCATTTTTCATACCGAGATAAAGTGAGTTCAAGTAAGCACGTGAACTAAGTTCATTAAAGATATGTCGATTTTTGCTCAAGTTATCGTGTTAATGGCCATGCAGAAGGACAGACGGACGACTGTGTATAAAAACTAGGCGTGGCATTAACCGATTTCGCCCATTTTCACAGAAAACAGTTAACGTCATAAAATCTATGCCCCTACCAAATTGGATTGGTTAATTTTTGTTCGACTTATGGCGTTAAAAGTATCCTAGAGAAATTAAATGAAAAAGGGCGGAGCCACGCCCATTTAGAAATTTTCTTTTATTTTTGTATTTTGTTGCACCATATCATTACTGGCGTTGAATGTTGACATAATTTACTTATATACTGTAAAGATATTAAATTTTTTGTTAAAATTTTACTTAAAAAAAAATTTTTTTTTAAAAGTGGGCGTGGTGCTTCTCCGATTGTGCTAATTTTTATTAAGCGTACATACAGTAATAGCAGTAACATTCCTGCCAAATTTCGTCATGATATCTTCAACGACTGCAAAATTACAGCTTGCAAAAGTTTTAAATTAACTTCTTTTAAAAGTGGGCGGTGCCACGCCCATTGTCCAAAATTTTACTAATTTTCTATTCTGCGTCATAAGGTCAACTCACCTACCAAGTTTCGTCGCTTTATCTGTCTTTTGTAATGAATTATCGCACTTTTTCGGTTTTTCGAAATTTTCGATATCGAAAAAGTGGGCGTGGTAGTCCGATATCGTTCATTTTAAATAGCGATCTGAGATGAGCGCTCAGGAACCTACATACCAAATTTCATCAAGATACCTCAAAATTTACTCAAGTTATCGTGTTAACGGACGGACGGACATGGTTCAATCAAATTTTTTTCGATCCTGATTATTTTGATATATGGAAGTCTATATATATCTCGATTCCTTTATATATGTACAACCAACCGTTATCCAATCAAACTTAATATACTCTGTGAGCTCTGCTTAACTGAGTATAAAAATTTTAGTAATAATAAATAAAAGTAATTTTTAGAAAAATAACAAGTTACATCAATTGAATAAATTTTTTTTATTGTTTATTTTTGTTTTAAACCTTTTTCATTTAATGTTACTTATTTCATATCAATAATGTCTAAAGTTCTAAGAAATCTTAGATTTAATGAAAAAATACAAAACAAACAAAAAATCAAAAAGAAAATAACAACAAAAAAATAAAAAGTTTTTGAACAGAACGTACATTAAAAAGAAAATAACAACAAAAAAATAAAAATAAAACAATTCAAACGAGGTAATAAGCATAAATCCAAAGAAAAGTTTATTTTGGAAACATTTAAAAAAACCAAATTATTTTTGAATGCACACAAAAATATTATTATAACTGACGCCGACAAAGGAAACAAAACCGTGGTACTATACAAAGAAGAATATACCGAAAAAATTAGGAAAATAATAGACGACAAAAACACATATAAAACACTTAGGAATGATCCTACTAATGAACTCCAAAGGAAAAACAATTGACTAGTAGAAGACTTATACAAAAACAAAGCCATTACCTTAAAAGAAAAACAACAGCTTATGTGCTCAACTGCTAATGCCCCCAGAATGTATGGCTTGCCTAAAATACACAAACCTGGTCATCCATTCCGTCCAATGGTATCGTCCATAAATGTACCATGTTACAGATTATCTAGATATGTTGGATATATCCTCAAAGATTTAATATCTGATGAACTCAATATAAAAAATGCCTTTGAATTCAAAGAAAAAATCAACAATATAAATCTTTCCGACGACGACATACTGGTGTCGTTTGATGTAGTATCATTGTTTACTAATATACCTACGATGCTCGCGATCAAGATAATAATGAAAAAATGGGATGAGATCTCCAGAAGAAACTCCATCACAAAAAAACAATTTCTGGAATTACTGAACTTTTGTTTAAAAGATAATAATTATTTCCTGTGGGACGATAGGCTTTACGCTCAAACCTATGGAATACCGATGGGAAACCAATTCTCTCCTACTATAGCCGACTTGGTATTGGTGACCTATTAAATGACGCTATGGCAGAACTTAAAGAAAGGTCAAATATAAATATAAAATTATTATGTAAATACGTGGATGATATATTTGCTATCGTGAAGAGAAGGGACTTAGATCAAATCCTACATACCCTCAACAAGTACCACAACAAACTCAATTCACGGTGTAAGTTGAAAATAATGGCAGTATCCCCCTTTCTAGACACACGTATCTTCAAAATGGACAATAAACTTGTGCTAGATTGGTATACCAAACCCACTTCATCTGGGTGTTTAATTAATTATCTTTCAGCCCAACCCTCTAAATATAAATTGAATACCGCAAAAAACCTCATATATAAAGTGCTGAAAATTTCCCACCAAAAATTCTGGGATAAAAATTTGAAAAAAATCACTAATATATTAATACAAAATAATTACCCTCACACACTCATACAAAATCTAATAAAACAGGAAATGGAACAGGGCTCGAATTACATATTCCGTGATCGAAACGGCAATCGAACGAATAAAGATTACGTGACTGATCGTACGAATGGCAATATTGGTATTATGAGGTACGTTCAGTAACGTATCGTAATTTATGACAGGCAATAATAGATTGAATGGTGATTTGTAATAGATATTTTGACAGTTAAATATGATATTCTAATTGTAAATAAGAAAAATTATTTATTTACATTGTGGAATAAATTCCTAAGCAACTTTTAAAAGGAAAACAGGGGAAAGAAGTGCTTACAAAGAAATTAACACAGGTATTTCTAGTGATGAGTGCACAATTAATAATAGATATGAAAAAGAGGTGGAAGAGAGTTCCTCCTAGTTGCCAAAACTAAAGTTTTCATTTTACTGATGCTTCTAGTTTTTGCTCGGACCAATTTTAATTTACTTAAACCTAATGAATTCAATAAAGTAATATTGTCCGAAATCGTTAATGGAGCACGAATGGAATTTTAGTCCAGTTCTATACGGCAGCATGACACATTCACCATTAAAATAATAAAACAACTTGTGCTAATCTCAAAGGCAAATTTGTCAGCTTCCGTTTTCAGATTTCGCGATCTATCTAAAATATATAATTATAAATACTTTTACTTATTTTATATTTTTACAATTTGTTGTGTACGTTCACTGAACACATAATACGGAATTTTGATAGCAGCTATTCGTTCACGTATCTCGTAATACCAAATAAGTACTTTTAAGAGACGAGTGTTCGGTTCACGGAATACGTAATTCGGGCCCAGATTAAACACACAAAAATCAACAACACTACAGAAAATACCGATGCCAGACCTAAACAATTTTATAGTGTAACATACATACCTAGGCTAACAGACAATTTTAACAAAAGCTTAATCAAAAGCAACAACAACGTATGTTTGGCATATAAATCTAACATAACCCTGTCAAGTATCTACACCAAAACAAAAACCCCGATTCCAACGTCACAACAAAACAATGTAGTTTACGAAATCCAATGCAAGGGAACAGAAAACCAAACATGCAATAAAACATACATAGGAACAACAAAACGTACACTAGGCGTAATACTGTTTTCACACAGAAACTTAATGATCTCATTTCACCTGCTAATGAAATCGTAAATTTTTTGCTTTCACACAGAAGTAAGTGCTCGATTAGTATGAAGGATGAGACAGACAATCATGGCGGAACGATACAAGGTGGGAGCATGGTGACATACCTACAAACAAACAAAATTCCATGTACTTGTAAATTCGATGGACAAATGTCAAAATCGTACTGCGCCGGTAGTTGATGTATCAAATCAAATAAAAAAGGTTATAATCAGTTGTTCGATGCGGCCACCTTGTATCGTTCCGCCATGCAGACAAAGAAATTTGCTTTGAAAACTAAGAAGCGGAAACGGAAGCGGAACGCTGCCAACAGAGTTGCATTGTGCTTTTGACTTCATTAGGCATTCGATTAGCTACTAATGAAATAATAATAGATTCGAATTTTGTAGGGAAGATTGAGCCCAATAAGCGTCTTAATGTAGAAAACTGCCTTTATTATTCAATAAGCCGTCTGTGTGAAAACAGTATAAGATTAAAAGAACATGCTGCAGACATTAAAAACAACAAAAACAGCACAGCACTATCGCAACATACAACAGCCACTGGCCACATAGCTGACATAAACAATGGGAAAATCTTAGACAAAGAAAAACGAGGAAAAGTCAGATTGACACTGGAAAGCTTGCGAATAATGCAAAACAGAAGCCGAACTGTAAACAGGAAAGAGGACACTGATGACATTTCATTCGCTTATTTATTATGTTTATGATAACTGTTGGTTTTTTCTACTTATGGATCAAAGTCTAATTTGACAAGTATACCTAAACAGAAGGGTATCTAAACCTTTTAAATTTTGACTTGAATTTAATTTATTTATTAATGACAACTGTGCATTATGTAAATAATAATTACATATTTATACACATAAATTGTAAGTTTTTTATCTTAACGTGATATTTACACAAAAATTTTTTCAATTTTAAGTTCTATAATTTTCTAGGGCTTGTGGAATAGTGGAGTCCTTTGACTTGCACTAAAGCAAATTTTGGTCATTGCCGCCTATTTCTATTACATACATATACAAAAATAAAAAGCTTTTGAAAAGTACGTAGGTAGGTTGAACTGGCCGGTCCATGAGGACCTCACATAGACTGATTGAGTCCAGAAGTTTGTTGTTTGTTGTTTGAAAAGTACGTACATTAAACTAATTTTTTTTTTACCTGTTTATTTTGGTATTGAAACTCTTTCTTTTATAAAAACAATAACAACAAAAAAACAAAAAAATTTCTAAATATGAATTTCAGTAAATGAATTTGTGTATCTTTAGGAATTTGCCCTTTAAATCAATTATAACTATCTTTTTCCATAAAATTATATTTTAACTAAATACCACGAAATTAGGGACGTTTTACCACGGAATTAGGTACATTGGACAATTTTTTCCACGAAATTAAGTACATTTGAGGTACTCACACATTTTGATTTATATAAATTTAAACATTTGTTAGTTTTGTTTGAAAGTAGATGGAAACTTATCTTAATTGATCAACTAAATGGGAAAAATTTACTTTTTTAGTTGTCCTTCATTTGTTTTAACGCAAGAGAGGTAGAAAATCAGAAAAATCCTTAGTACCACTTCACTTCGCAACTAATAGCGTGCTTAAATCAAACTGTTACAGACTACTCAGCTTGCGCTGCTTTTATACTCTCCTTTGCTTCATTCGCATATTTCTACTAAAGCCTAGACGTTTCGCCTTCTAGAATCACTTGCTTGGTTACCAGCGATATACTTGTATATTTGCAGTTTAGGCGTTTCTCATATTCATATGCGTGTGTATGTCAGCACTACTTCTACTTATGACCACAAGTGTGTGCGCGTAATATCTCTTCATTGCCTTGTATGAACGTGCGTAAATGATGATTAATTTGTTTACGTACCAAGAGTGGCAGCTTGCTTTATTTTTGTTGTGCCTTTATTTAATAACCGCCTAGTGAAGTGAGTATCACTTAGTGATTCTACTAGTCATCACAATATTATTTTTCTATCAATGTTCGGGTCACCAAAAATAATGCAAATCGCTGCGACTTTCAAATCGCAGTTGCAAATCACGATTTTCCTTGGTTCTAACAATAGTTGCTTGCATACCTGCATATCCTTATAACTCACTGTTTTTCGTTTTTGCTTTAGATACCAATGAGACAAACTCACTTGCCAAATGGAGTTCGCTTGAGCTACTCGGCGAAGGTGATGACAGCCCACCTCCAACAAGTGGCGTGGCTTACAAAGATAGTGAAAAAGATGGCATTTTCAATCAGGACTTCCTTATGCGCGTTGCTTCCGAACGTGGCAATAAGCGTCAACTTCGTTCCTCGGCTAGCATAGATCGTGCACATGAAACTTCACCGCTAGGTTCGCCAGGTGCACCATCTTGTTGCACCACTATACTCATACTCGTTGTACATGCGGGCAGCGTTTTAGGTAAGACGTGAGAAGTAAATGCTTACAAAATGAAGCTAATAATGTTTTTTTTTTTTGTTTTTTTTGTTCATTTCAGACGCCATCAGTGAGCTGACCGCCAAGAAGTCAGACATTACCACATTTCGCGGCGCTTTCGAGGGGGTTATGCGTCAACATTATCCAAGTTTGCTGAGTCATGTCACAATAAAAATGGTTCCATGTCCTTCCATTTGTACCGATGCATTAGGAATACTCTCTAGCCTTAGTCCGGGGTTTCAAAGGGTTGTGTAGCGCAATATATAGCTTCTCCAACCCAATTGTCAACCTCACCTTCGAGCGGCGAATCCCGTTTCACTAACAGACGAGGCTCTGGCGACCCCAAGCTCCTCATGGAACTTGGGGGTGGGAAGGGAGGGATGGCCTGAAGGTTTATTGCGGCCATATAAATCGTTCCCGAGATGGTCGGGCCAGCACCTTAATGGTGCTGTGCTACCGGAGCGTATCGGATCTGTATCCGACAAAGGACCATCACATCGATAACACTCCCCAAAGCCTTCGGGGAGTAACCTAATCGCTACAACAACAACAACAACAGCCTTAGTCCATACTCATTTGATGCTTCGCCATCGGCAGCCGATATACCAAATATAGCCGATGTACCTATTGGCGCAATACCGTTGCTATCGGTGGCATCACCAGAATTTCAAGATATCGTTAATAAGACAGTGACAGCAGCAAATATTGTTTATCATGAATTTATGAAATCTGAAGAGAGTCACGGTTTCGCCGGTCAAGTGGTAATGCTGGGTGATTCTATGGGTCCGCTGTTGGCTTATGAAGCGTTGTGCCGCGGTAATTCCTCTGATGGTGGTGGTGCTGATGATTTTGGTGGCGGTAGCCGTTCATCGCGCACAGATGACGATGAACGTTTTGTCGATTCAGATTTGGATGCGAAACGTTTATTGGTTGCGCCATCGCCACGTCGTCGACGCTCCTCATCGAGTGATTCGCGTGGTAATAAGCTGGAGTTTGAAGTGGGTGATTTTTTTATGTTTGGCTCACCGCTTTCCATTGTGTTGGCATCGCGCAAGTTGCACGATGCTAAAGCGGGTAAGTTGCGCTTGAAGTTTGTAAAGTTTTGCCACTTATATTAATGAGTTGTGTATCTTTCGCACAGCCATGGTCCGACCAAACTGTAATCAAGTGTACAATTTATTCCAATATACCGATCCAATTGCTTCCCGTCTGGAGCCATTGCTCAGCGCCAGGTTTTCCATGTTGGCACCAGTAAATGTTCCACGCTATGCTAAGTATCCATTAGGCAATGGGCAGCCTTATCATTTATGTGAGTTTCTAATTAATAGAAAATTTTTCAATATATTTATTTACCTTTTTTTACAGTGGAGGTCATTCAGTCTCACCCACAGCATTTTAACGATGCCAACAATACATTTAATGGCAGACGTTTATCGGATGCTTCCATGCAAAGTACTATATCTGGTCTAATTGAAATTATATCGCTAAGTACAATCCACTCACGTAAGTTGCTAGTTAATTTAGAAAGCTTGAGCATAAGTTTTAGAGAGAAAGTTTCCCTAAACATAACACGTTACTCTTATAAAGCCTTGTAGCACTGCAAAGCAACTCACACTTGGAAAATAACTATAACATAATTACATTAGAATGGACCAGTTTCTTTTGGCGACATTTTTCCTATCAGATTGTTTTAGTGAAAATAAGTCCAAGAAGCCTTTTTCGAAAATGAAAGAACAAAAGCTAACACAAGTTTCGAAAACTCGAAATGAGTTCGCAATATCCTTCAATATAAGAGCAAAGTAGTTAGCTTCTTTGGCTTAAGTCTCAAAATTGGTAATGCATTTCTTTTTGCCTTAGAATTTTATGTGATATGTTTATCAGACAAAAATAATTTTGAAAATGTTGCTTAAAAACCTAATTTACATCCAATATTGATATTTGTAAAATTAGACTTATTAATCATATAAATTACATATATACATTATATCTGCAGTCCAAATGAAATGGTGGGGCACAAAACGTTTAGATTACGCTTTATATTGCCCGGAAGGTTTGAGTAATTTTCCAGCTCACGCTTTGCCGCATTTGTTCCATGCCAGTTATTGGGAAAGCGCCGATGTGATTGCATTCATTTTGGACAGGTGAGTATTGGTTATTTTAAAGAAAAAAATTTGATTAGGTGTTTTTTATTTTGGTGAGAGCTTGAGGTTTAGAGAAAAAAACCTATGTACCGTAGAGTTCAACAACCTCGAGAACATGTGAAAGAATATAAACCGATGATATCTCGAAAAAAAAAATACTTCTAATAGGGTCTACACACAGTGAATCAGATTCAAGAGTCAGTTTCGATGTGTAAGTGAAAATATTTTAGTATTAGTCCCACAGACATGACTCTAGCTGACTCGTACACCTACAAAGCTGACTCGCTAGTGAGATGCACCGTAAGAACTGATTATCAGTTCAGCGGACCAGGGAAAACAGCTGATCTGCAGCGTCGCCCGTTCATTAGAAAAATCAAAATTTCTTCCTCCAACTTCTTGAGACTAACAGAATCTAACAGAATCCAGAATGTATAAATAAGATATTAGCTGACATGACAATTTGGCGTTAAACGGAGTCAAATCTGGCCTAACATATAACAGGGACTTTATTACCGAAGTGGTTGACTTATACAAAATATAAGATATACTTCGGGCGAGGAATGAAAGGAGATCATGGGCTTCGTCGTACTCGAAGCAGCAGCTACCCTGCTCCAAAACAATAAAATCTTAGAGGTCAATGTAACGATTTTTGCTTGCACTCGCGATATCTTGCAAGGAGGGGTCGAGCTGGGCTGGCGTTCATAGAGTATCTCGATATTCCGAAATGGATATAAACGAGGTCGACAGTCACAAGCGACCATCATTAAGTTATCTTTTGAGGAAAACCGCAGAATACAGTTCTAGGCCAACAAACTTGATCGCACCTAACCGAAATGATTGTCCGGTATTGAGGTTCTTATGACAATGTTTGTGAAAGGCGTGAAATTTTTTATTATGATTAACATATTGCACTAATTCACCGATTTTCATACAAGAGCATATGCTCACAGCGTTCCATCTGCAGAAGTTGTCGGGATGAGGAGAAAGAGTAGTCGTTTCATCACTTCCTCCGCTAATTGGAGAATAATAATATAATTCACAATATTAACTTGTTCTAGTGGTTAGGTGAATAGTTCCCATTAATGCCCTCTCAACCTATGCAGTTTCGTAGTCCTTGGATAAAAACTACGGGTCATGATAAATTTATAGAGTACTTAAAAAAAACAAAATTCTATCACTGTACTTCGTACAAGCTTTCCTATTTATATCTGTTCTTAAACGAGTTCATAAAACGTATCTGTCCCCATTTGTCATCTATCTACTGTTCCCACCCTCAACTAAAGTTTCAAGGCTTTAACATAAGATCAGTTTTCAGATTTTATTTATATATTTCTATTGTTTAATCCGGGATCCACCTTTCATCTCATATATTGAGAACGGAGGAGACATTCTTAGTTTCTTCAACCTTTTTGCTTTGAACTGTTCCCAAGCGAATTTTTGAAATGATTATGATCCTTTTTAAATGCTAGCCTTGAAGGCCACTGTTCAATGTCTGACGTTGACACTTTTTCGTAGTACAGAAAGTCACAAATATTGATAATTTTCTTCATTGACCCTGAAAAAATATAAGTCAAATCGTGTCACCTCACGAGGCCAACAATAGATAAATTGGTTCCTAAGAGCTTAAAAATAAAGAGAATTATTAAATCTTCTAAACAAATTCTAATTTTTTCCATAAAAAAAGTTTATGAATTACAACAAAATTCCGCTATTTCCAGATTGGCAAATTCGATGGCATTCCATTTGTCGGATCTGCTGATGACAAAGACACCGTCACCTTCCATCCGAGTCAGCCACGTGAGAAATGGATGAAAAAGCGTACTTCCGTCAAGCTGAAAAACGTTGCTGCCAATCATCGAGCCAACGATGTCATTGTGTTAGAGGGACGTGAACAATGTTTGAATGCCCGTTTTATGTACCGCCCACTCGATATGATCACTTTGCATGGCGAAAAAGTCAATAAACATTTAATGAAAGATCTACCAGCTGGCGAATGGACATTCCTTGCCACCGAATTGACTGATAAAACGGGACGTATCTCATATAGCATACCCGATCGAGTTGCATTGGGCTATGGTATTTATCCAGTGAAAATAATTGTACGCGGTGTTCATGCATCAATCGATTGTTATTTGGCCATTGTACCACCAATGACCGAATGCGTGGTATTTAGTATTGATGGTTCCTTTACGGCATCGATGTCGGTGACGGGGCGTGATCCAAAAGTACGTGCTGGTGCAATTGATGTATGTCGGCATTGGCAAGAGTTGGGATATTTGCTGATCTACATTACAGGACGTCCAGATATGCAACAACAGCGAGTAGTCTCATGGTTAAGTCAACACAATTTTCCACATGGTCTTATTTCATTCGCCGATGGGCTATTGACAGATCCATTGGGTCACAAGACCGCTTATTTAAATAATTTAGTTCAAAATCATGGAATCTCTATAGTCGCCGCATATGGTAGCAGCAAAGATATAACGGTCTATACGAATGTGGGTTTGCGTCCAGATCAAATATTTATTGTAGGCAAAGTAAGTTGGTATGCGTGAAAGTGTGATACAAAATAATAGATTTTTTTCCTTTTTTTAATACACATTTTAGGTTAGTAAAAAATTGCAATCGAATGCTACGGTGCTAAGCGATGGCTATGCTGCCCATTTGGCTGGTTTACAGGTAATGGGCGGCTCACGTCCTGCCAAAGGCAATGCACGCATGGTAATTCCGCGTGGTTGCTTCAATTTACCTGGGCAAGCTTCGAATCTACGGCGCAGAAGGTATGTGGATGTGCATATAGTTTAGTGTGTCCATTGTTTTATTTGTTGTAAGGTCGTCAACAGTATACGTATTAATACTAAGTATTTAGTTGTACATACATATATGTATATACTATAAATATTAAACAACTATTTTAGATCTATTTAATTTAAACGATTTTGTCGGTTTGATCACAAACAAATCGCTGACTTTGTTTGGTTGAGTGTTGATTCTTAAACGATACAGAATTTTCAAATTAAATGACACGGAGCAAATGAAACTTTTTTAAACCAAATTAACCTTTTTCGATTCAAATTAAACTTTTTTTTAAGTCAAAGTAAACTTTTTTTTATCACACCAAACTTTTTTCAGAGTGAATGAGACCTTTTTAAACCAAATTAAACTTTTTTCGGTTCAATTTAAACTTTTTTCAAATCAAATGAAAATTTTTCAAGTCAAATGAAATTTTTTAAATCAAATAAAACTCAAGTTAAATGAAACTTTTTGCAAAGCAAATGAACTTTTTAAATATAGTGAAACTTTACTTAAGTCAAATGAATTTTTTTTTCCAATCAAATGAAACTTTTCCAAAGCAAATCAATTTTTTTTTGCCAAATCAAATTAATTTATTTTCAAATCAAATAAAACTTTTTTAAAATCAAACGAAAACTAATTTCAAATTATATAAAATTTTCAAAGCAAATGAAACTTTTTTTAAACCAAATAAAACTTTTTTTCATATTATACTTTTTTTAAATCAAATGAAACTTTTTTTAAATCAAAAGAACCTGTTTTCCCAAAAGATGAAATTTTTTTCAAAGCAAATGAAACTTTTTTCATGTCAAAATAAACTTTTTTTCAAATCAAATGAAACTTTTGTCATATCAAATGAAACTTTCCACTTCAAATGAAGATATTTTCATTTAAGCGAAACTATTTAAATTTAGCCTGTGGAAATCAGACACTGCCACCTAATTCCAAGTTGTTCATGGTGAGTTTAAGGTGCAGTTAAGTGAAGCTCTGTTTGCTCCTAACACTTTGGTCGTTTCAATAAAATTGAATAATTAAATGGCAAATTTAAAATCTAGTCAACTTTATCCATATTTTGCTTAGACCTCAGTCATATGCAGGCATGAGCGGCGCTTGACCCAATTGTTATACTATTTAATAAAAAAATTAAAATTGAACTGTATTACTTTACAAAGATTAGAAGGTTTAATGTGGTCATATTAATCGTTCCCGAGATGGTCGGGCTAATACTTTAATGGTGTTTGTTACCGGAACGTACCTGATCTGTATCCGGCAAAGCCTTCGGGGAATGTCTTTATCATTAATAAAAACACAACAACAACCAAACATTATTTAGTAAAGCAAGAATTTTAAGAATATTTTGAAAAAAGTTAAAATTTATTCAAAACTTCTTTAAAACACTCCTCTATGCCGCCGAACTATGAAAGCACGGTGAACTGTTACACACTTTCTATGTTTCCGTGGTATTTAATTCCTTCTTTGCTCTACCAGTTTCAAAATAAGCCTAGGTAAAAAACATTGACCGACGAGCCTTCATTCTCCATATTGAAGTTAAGCATTATTTGTGATCAAGACCATGTCTCATATCACTTACATGTATGTATAACTTATTGTTGTGATAATATCCACACTTATATACGCAGAAATAAGGATGAATGTAAGTCCATAAACTGCAACATTTTTCTTTGAGTGCACTTTAAGTTCTTTTGCTATTTTTATAAATATAATTATATACTCAGTTGTGCTTAGCAGGCATTAACAATTGAAATGTGTAGCTTGGTAATCAGATCAACATCCTACTAAAAATTTGTGAAATCGGATAATAACTACGTAAATTTTTTATGTATGGAAAGTCTAGAAGAATAACATACACTTGTATAACTCAGTAAATATTTGACAAATCAAAAATTACAAAATGCTGCAGGTTAAGCATATTAATTGTTTGACCTCTTTGATAATGGCGGAGTGCTCAAAATTCAGCCAGGTATTGCAAGTAGTTGAATTGCAACGCTACCAGACTATAAGAAAAAAGTGTTGATTTTACAACTGAAGTGCGGGTCAATTCAATTGTATCCATCGCAAATTGCTGTTGAATCAATTTCGCACAAGTTGTTGATTCTGAATTCATCGTTTCAACAGTCAAATCAACAGAAAACAAGTAAGGTCGGGACTGTCTTCGGCTGTGCCGAAGACTTCATACCTTTCATGAATGGGGCTGAACAATAATCTTATCCCGTTCGTAATCTCCAAATAATCGGATGTATAAGATAAGAAATATATAGTGAACAGATGTACATACCTAAACGATTTTTAAGATAAATATAAAATAAAAAATGGCAAAAACCCCCTTATCTGAACGATCGGTTGTATGGGATATATACTATATATAGCTCCGATCAAAGTGATTTTTTCAGAAAATCTTCTATGATAAATTAGAATATATATCACGGAGTTTCACGTTTATACTTTCTAAATTGCGGCAGGAATGACGAAAATCGTCTTATCTGAAAGATCGGTTGTATGGGAGATATATGTTATAGTGGTCCGATCCTACCGGATCCCACAAATATCTAATATAATACAAAAATACATCCTTGTGCCAATTTCATTGAGATATCTCAAAATTTGAGGGACTAATTTGCGTTCAAACAGACAGACGGACGGACGGACAAACGGATATAGCTATATCAACTCAGTTCGTCGCCCTGATCAATTCTGTATACTTAATGGTGAGTCTATCTTCTATATTTCTCAACGTTACAAACATCGGACCAAAGTTGATATGCCATTTCATGTTCATGAAAGGTATAAAAAATTCATCATACGTAAGCCAAAGCTCTGTTAACTTAACAATTGTTACTGTCACTATAACAATACCAAAGAAAACCTTTAAAATAACGGCCTTTATATGACGAAGGATTCTACTATGGTCATAATAATAGGGTAGTGAGCGCCGTAAGCGAAAGTTCCTCTTTGAATTTGTATTTGCATAATATTGACGGTTGCACATGACCTATAAAATCAGCTCTTTTAACAGAAAACATCAGTTAGATTGTTTGAGAACCTGTTAAAATAACTAAACAAATTTGTTTTCTTTACAAAAAACTCGGTTTAATAATTCAAAATTTAAGATTTGTTGATTTTACTAGCGGCCGCCGTGGTGTGATGGTAGCGTGCTCTGCATACCACGCCGTATGCCCTGGGTTCGCACCCCGGACAAAGCAACATCAAAATTTTAGAAATAAGGTTTTCAATTAGAAGAAATTTTTAAGTAAGCGGGGTCGCCACTCGGCAGTGTTTGGCAAGCGCTCCGGGTGTATTTCTGCCATGAAAAGCTCTCAGTGAAAATTCATCTGCCTTGCAGATGCCGCTCGGAGTCGGCATAAAACATGTAGGTTCCGTCCGGCCAATTTGTAGGGAAAATCAAGAGAGCACGACGCAAATTGGAAGAGAAGCTCGGCCTTAGATCTCTTCGGAGAATATCGCGTCTTACATTTATTTATTTATTTACTAGCTTATTTTTTGTCAGTGAAGCTTCACGCCCTACTGATATAAAGTCATAAAAATAATAATCTCCGGAGCTATTGGTATCACCCACCCAATATTTTTTCTCGAGGCAGAAAAAACTATATAAAAGTGAAAGGAAATAGATGGAAAAAGAAATAAAAAAAAGAGACGAAAAGAAAAAGGCAATAAAAAATAATAAATGTAAGGCGTTTCTCTTCCAATTTGCGTCATACTCCTTGTAATTTTTCTTACAAATTGTCGAGACGGAACCTACTTTTTTTATCCCGAATATGAATGGCATCTGCTCGCGCAGATGAGTTTTCACTGAGAGCTTTTCATAGCAGAAATACATTCGGAGTGCTTGCCAAACACTGCCTAGTGGCTACCCCGCCTATAAAAGTTTTCTTCTAATTGAAAAAACTTTATTTCTAAAATTTTGATGTGGCTTTGCTTGGCGCGTGAACCCAGGATCTTCGTTGTGATAGGCGGAGTACGCTACCATCACACCACGGCGGCCAACCAAAAGGCAATAAGATAGAGGAATTGGAACGAAAGGAAAAGGAAAAGAAAAATTAAGAGGAATATCAGTTATATCAGAAATAAAAAGATAAAAACAGATAAGAATAGGAAATGAGAAAGAAATAGATACGAGCCGGACCCGTACGCATCTTGCGCAACCAATATAAAAGTCTCTTATCAAATATCAACGGAAATCAGCTGTTCTGTCAATCAATTAAAACTTACAGCTTGCGCTGCCATCTGGCTATGGTAGCAACTGCCGGTAATGCAGTGCAAATATTCACAATAGTGCCATAGTACAAATAGATAGCACACAAAGAAAAGCTCACAATCGTTTATTTTTAACAAATTATTTTCATAAAATATAGCTAAACAAAAGCACTACGACCAAAATTTACCAAAGTCGCTAATAGCCCGAATCTCCATCTTTACAACCAAATCTTTATTTCTAGATTTGGATTACAAATAAGAGCGAAAAAAGGACCCGTACTCAAAAACAGCAATTAGAAATAATATATATGATAGGAAAACGATATAATAATATAAATATAAGTAGGATAAAATGGAATAGCTGTGTACTTTGGAGTACCATTGACTTTGCCAATTTGTACAAAGTAAAACGAAAAATTGGAAATATTTATATTGCGAATAGTAAGTTATCCAGCTTCACTTAACCTAATGAATTTGAATCGTTTTTCTTAAAGTTTTGGGGAACCCATATGCGTTTTCCTCATTTTGCTGTTTCTTATGTAATATTGGAAGCTGGAAGGACCATGTGGAAAACTTCTGTCTTAGAATTGTTTTCATAAACACTCCAGCTAATGTCGAAATGTATTGATTTGAGTTCTGATAGGACGTTTTTGAAACTAATTCTGTGGGTAGGGTGTCTTTGAACCGAATTCTGAAGTACGGCATTTTTGAAACAAATTCTAAAATAGGGCGTTATTCAAACATTTTTTGAGATAGGACGTTTTCGAGATTGCAGACGGAATAATATGATATTCCTCTCAGCAGACAAAATATTAAATGAAAATGTTCTGCGAACTCTTGTGAAAAAAATGCCGTAATTATTCAAGTTTCGAGAAATATTGTTTTAGAAGCTACCACACTTTCCCCATAAATTAGGAATATTGATAGCAATAAGAATGGAAATAGTAATAGAAATAAGAAGAAGAAGAGAGAAGGAAAGAAGTAGACGAGTAAGAAAGTGAGAAAAAATGGGAGAAAAAACAAGAATGAAGAAGTGGAAAAAGATGAAGAAGAGAAAGAAAACCATAAAGGAGAAATGAGAGACTAGAGAGGTACAGTATAGGTTTTCGGGCATATGCACTTTACTGGCATTACAACTTCAGTTGCGCTTGCTTATTCCAACTATTCCGTGAATTGCAATAAAAACTTGACAGCTTGAAGCATAACCTATGGAGACCATAGGCATTGACATAGGCAGTTTTAAAAGTCAAAAGAGAGGAATAAGTAGAACGAGATGAAGTGGGAGGAAAAAGTAGTAGGAGGGGTAAAAGGTGAGTGGAGAGTAGAAGTTGAGATAAACACTTCTTGGAATCCTTTTAAAACTAGGAGGGTATGCCAAAGTCAAGGTCGTCTAGTAGTAAATAATAAAATTTAAATATTGGTCACAACAATTTAAAAAAAATTGCGTTTTACGAAAAAGCACAGCTGAGTATATTATTTTCGTCTTCAAACAAACTGAAACTAACAAACTTGTTTTATGTTTTAAGACACACTTCCAGAACGCCAAGCTGTTTTTTAGCTCAGAATTAATATCAAAATTTGTCAGATATGTATGAATTTAACCTTTCATGACAAACTAAAGCAGCGAAAAAAATAGCAGTGGCAATTTTTTACATATCGCTCGTTTTATTGTAGACAGAATTAATGTAAAGCTTTGAGTTTCTAGGAAAACGCAAACGGAGTTTTATTTTTTCATACATGTGATCGAAATCTCACTAGACGGCTCTTTTGCGGTATCATCAAATTTCGAAATATGAAAGTTTTGATTTGCATCTGTTTACAATAAAACGTGCGTTATATCAAAAATTAAATTCTGTTTCCAATAATTCAAGAAAATCATTCCATGAAATTTGCAATTTAAACTACTCCAACCAATGTAATACAAATTTCACAAGGAAACTTAAACGAATCAAAATTTTATTTAATGACATAATTAAGTTTTCCTTTTTACACAGGGCCACTTGCTTCATTAAGCGAACATCTGTCAACAGCCCCAAACAAAATTTCGCTCTTACAAAAAAAACCATATTATCTTTTGCTGCAAATGCAGCGAAAATAACATTTTTAATTTTTTTCGTGCTTTTCTATTTTTCGTAAATTATTGAAAATAATTAACTCTTTATTGTCATTTGTTGACATTGACAGTAAAATTCGAGACACCAAGCATAACCGACTGGAGTTTCAACTCCATTAGGTATGCAATAAGGCAATAATGAGATAATTAAGAATTTGTATTTTGTATGAAAGATTGCGTTCAATTAGGTTTTTAATGTAGATAACTTGACTAATTATTTCTTTTAGCATCTGTGTGAATTTTACATAAAATGCGAGAAAATTTTACGATTATTTCTAATTTTGCTTGCTTTACATTAGGTCGGCTGAATGTTTTTCCTTTTTTCATACAAATCTTGCAAACGATTTTTAAGTGCCTTCTTATTGAGCTACAAAGGTTAAAACACCATGACAATGCCACAAAATGAAAAAATCCGTAAGGTGGCGCACGGATCGAAATAATTAGATAAGAATTTAAAAATTTTCAAACCAGCTTTTAAGTAACTTCTCTATGAGCTAGATACTTGAAATTTCAAACTTAATTCAGAGGTCGATGACACGATACAAAAAGATTAGCCAGGGGGCGCACGGATGAGATATTTAGAAAAATCGCATGAAATGGAGGGAATTTTGGGATTGATTTTTATGTAAGTTCTCATTGAGCTACAACTGTAAAACTTCATAGATAGGATAGGACGCCGAGAAAATTTATGAAAAGGAGAAAAAAATTCCGTTATGTGGCGCACGGATTGAAATATTTAGATAAGAATTTGGAGATTTGGTGTTTTGAGATCGATTTTAAAGTAACTTCTCATGAAACCTCAGAGACAGGTTAAGACACCGTGAAAAAGGAACAAAAGGAGAAAAAAATTCCGTTAGGTGGCGCACGTATCGAAAAAATTAGATAATAATTTGGAAAATTGAAACCGGGTTTTAAGAATCTTCTCGATGAGCTAGAGGCTAAAAATTTAGAGCTTAATTCAGAGGTTGATGACAGCCGATGACACAATACAGAAAGTTTCGCTAGGTGGCGCAGGGATTGAGATATTTAGAAAAATCAAACGGAACGGAGGGAATTTTGGGATTGATTTTTATGTAAGTTCTCATTGAGTTAAAAGCGTAAAACTTAACATATGTGACCCGGCCTATGAAAAGGTGGTTTATGACTCAAAAAAAAAATTACTACTAAGAAACTGAAGAAATGCATTGTTTATCTTTAACAGCTGTTTCTCGCAATTTCTTGTTTGTGTCATAAGCCACCTTTTCATAGGCCGGGTCACATATAGGTGGAGACACCGAGAAAATGTAAGATAAGGAGAAAATAAAAATAAAATAAACCAATTTTAAGTACCTTCTTTATATAAATGAACAAAAGTCAGCGAAAAATGTCTCCTTATATAAAGACATATTCTTCCTAAACTTTGATTTTTTTAAATTTTGACATAGAAATTGCAAAAATATTTATGACAAGTACAAATATAAAGGTGGAGCGCAATTGATTGACTAATCATATCTCCTTTCCTACCAACTTTCCAATCCAAGTAATGTGCGCTCCACTTTTATATTTTTACTTCTCATAAATATTTTTGCAATTTCTATGTCAAAATTTAAAAATAAAAGTTTAGCAAGAATATGTCTATATAAGGAGACATTTTTCGCTGATTTTTGTCCATTTATATAAAGGAAGTGCTTAAATTTTTTATTTTATTTGAAAATTTTTGAATTTGTTTGAGTATGCAATTTTGTTACCCAATTAGTTTTAGTTCTACAGAGTACAAGTCTCTCAAAATTTGCATATATTTTTTTAACCATTTTCCCCGCCATACAAATATAAAAACACTTCGTAAAATGTCTACGAATTTTGAGAAACTTATAGCTTTTACTTTGACAGACTAAAATTAATTAGGCTATAAATTTGCATACTCAAAAAAATTCAGAAAACTCTGAAAAACTTTCCTGAATATTTTCGAAAAGTTTTTGAGATTGGTTTGCATAGCTTCAGTTGTAAAATTGATGGAGGTCTATTTTTAAATTAACAAAAATAAAAATAAAAACATTTAGCTGACGAATTTTGGTAAAAATAACCACTGCTAATTTTCTGTTCGCAACTATAAATCTGAGTTAAACAGATAACTTGCCGATCTGCAAGTGGGCCTTAGTTTTCGTTTTATTTGCTGTATATATAGTTCTTCCTAATCTTTCGTTGACAGAATTTATAAATTTTTTGTTTACTTAATTTCAGTATTTTTTTTTCTAACATTATTTTTATTTGTACAGCGAAGCATTGAGCCAAACACAGACGATTTAAACTAACCAAGCAAGATAAACAAACTATACTTTACATAGAATATATTTTTTTAAATCATTATAATTTTAAGGCATACTCTTACACACATACATACTTTTAATAACCACAAAAGAAAGTTGCTATGATTTACTACATTATGTTATACTTATATGGAAATAATTAGTTTATAACAAACAAGTAAGGAAGGTTAAGTTCGGGTGTAACCGAACATTACATACTCAGTTGAGAGCTATGGTGACAACATAAGGGAAAATAACCATGTAGGAAAATGAACCGATGGAAACCCTGGAATGTGTTTGTATGACATGCGTATCAAATGAAAAGCATTAAAGAGTATTTTATGAGGGAGTGGGCCATAGTTCTATAGGTGGACGCCATTTAGGGATATAGCCATAAAGGTGGATCAGGGTTGACTCTAGAATGCGTTTGTACGATATGGGTATCAAAAGAAAGGTGTTAATGAGTATTTTAAAAGGGAGTAATCCTTAGTTCCATAGGTGGACGCCGTTTCGAGATATCGCCATAAAGGTGGACCAGGGGTGATATGGGTATCAAATTAAAGGTATTAATGAGGGTTTTAAAAGGGAGTGGTGGTTGTTGTATAGGTGGTCGCCTTTTCGAGACATCGCCATAAAGGTGGACCAAGGGTGACTCTAGAGTGCGTTTGTACGATATGGGTATCAAATGAAAGGTGTTAATGAGTATTTTAAAAGGGAGTTAGTTCCATAGGTGGACGCCGTTTCGAGATATCGCCATAAAGGTGGACCAGGGGTGACCCTAGAATTTGTTTGTACAATATGGGTATCAAAAGAAAGGTGTTAATGAGTATTTTAAAAGGGAGTAATCCTTAGTTCCATAGGTGGACGCCGTTTCGAGATATCGCCATAAAGGTGGACCAGGGGTGATATGGGTATCAAATTAAAGGTATTAATGAGGGTTTTAAAAGGGAGTGGTGGTTGTTGTATAGGTGGTCGCCTTTTCGAGATATCGCCATAAAGGTGGACCAGGGGTGACTCTAGATTGCGTTTGTACGATATAGGTATCAAATGAAAGGTGTTAATGAGTATTTTAAAAGGGAGTAATCCTTAGTTCCATAGGTGGACGCGGTTTCGAGATATCGCCATAAAGGTGGACCAGGGGTTACCCTAGAATTTGTTTGTACAATATGGGTATCAAAAGAAAGGTGTTAATGAGTATTTTAAAAGGGAGTAATCCTTAGTTCCATAGGTGGTCGCCTTTTCGAGATATCGCCATAAAGGTGGACCAGGGGTGACTCTAAAGTGCGTTTGTACGATATGGGTATCAAATGAAAGGTCTTAATGAGTATTTTAAAAGGGAGTAATCCTTAGTTCCATAGGTGGACGCCGTTTCGAGATATCGCCATAAAGGTGGATAAGGGTGACCCTAGAATTTGTTTGTACAATATGGGCATCAAACGAAAGGTGTTAATGAGTATTTTAAAAGGGAGTGGCCTTAGTTCTATAGGTGGACGCCGTTTCGAAATATCGCCACAAAGGTGGACAAGGGGTGACTCTAGAATGTGTTTGTACGATATGGGTATCAAATTAAAGGTATTAATGAGGGTTTTAAAAGGGAGTGGTGGTTGTTGTATAGGTGATCGCATTTTCGAGATATCGCCATAAAGGTGGACCAGGGGTGACTCTAGATTGCGTTTGTACGATATAGGTATCAAATGAAAGGTGTTAATGAGTATTTTAAAAGGGAGTAATCCTTAGTTCCATAGGTGGACGCGGTTTCGAGATATCGCCATAAAGGTGGACCAGGGGTTACCCTAGAATTTGTTTGTACAATATGGGTATCAAAAGAAAGGTGTTAATGAGTATTTTAAAAGGGAGTAATCCTTAGTTCCATAGGTGGTCGCCTTTTCGAGATATCGCCATAAAGGTGGACCAGGGGTGACTCTAAAGTGCGTTTGTACGATATGGGTATCAAATGAAAGGTGTTAATGAGTATTTTAAAAGGGCGTGGGGCTTAGTTCTATAGGTGGACGCCTTTTCGAGATATCGCCATAAAGGTGGACAAGGGTGACTCTAGAATGAGTTTGTACGATATGGGTATCAAATTAAAGGCATTAATGAGAGTTTTAAAAGGGAGTGGTGGTAGTTGTATATGTGAAGGCGTTTTCCAGATATCGACCATGTGGACCAGGGTGGCCCAGAACATTATCTGATGGATACCGCTAATTTATTTATATATGTAATACCTGCCAAGATTTTAAGGGTTTTTTATTTCGCCCTGCAGAAATTTTTCATTTTCATGCTACTTAATATGGTAGGTGTCACAACCATTTTATAAAGTTTTTTCTAAAGTTATATTTCGCGTCAATAAAACAATCCAATTACCTTACCATGTTTCATCCCTTTTTTCGTATTTGGTATAGAATTATGGCATTTTTTTCATTTTTCGTAATTTTCGATATCGAAAAAGTGGGCGTGGTCATAGTCGGATTTCGTTCATTTTTCATACCAAGATAAAGTGAGTTCAAGTAAGCACGTGAACTAAGTTCATTAAAGATATATCGATTTTTGCTCAAGTTATCGTGTTAACGGCCATGCGGAAGGACAGACGGACGACTGTGTATAAAAACTGGGCTTGACATCAACCGATTCCGCCCATTTTCATAGAAAACATTTAACGTCATAAAATCTATGCCCGTACCAAATTTCAAAAGGATTGGTTAATTTTTGTTCGACTTATGGCGTTAAAAGTATCCTAGACATATTAAATAAAAAAGGGCGGAGCCACGCCCATTTTGAAATTTTCTTATATTTTTGTATTTTGTTGCACCACATCATTACTGGAGTTGAATGTTGACATAATTTACTTATATACTGTAAAGATATTAAATTTTTTGTTAAAATTTTACTTTAAAAAAAAATTTTTTTTAAAAGTGGGCGTGGTCCTTCTCCGATTTTGCTAATTTTTATTAAGCGTACATATAGTAATAGGATTAACGTTCCTGCCAAATTTCATCATGATATCTTCAGCGACTGTCAAATTACAGCTTGCAAAACTTCTAAATTAACTTCTTTTAAAAGTGGGCGGTGCCACGCCCATTGTCCAAAATTTTACTAATTTTCTATTCTGCGTTATAAGTTCAACTCATATACCAAGTTTCGTCGCTTTGTCTGTCTTTTGTAATGCATTATCGCACTTTTTCGGTTTTTCGAAATTTTCGATATCGAAAAAGTGGGCGTGGTTATAGTCCGATATAGTTCATTTTAAATAGCGATCTGAGATGAGTGCTCAGGAACCTACATACCAAATTTCATCAAGATACCTCAAAATTTACTCAAGTTATCGTGTTAACGGACGGACGGACGGACAGGCTCAATCAAATTTTTTTTCGATCCTGATTATTTTGATATATGGAAGTCTATATCTATCTCGATTCCTTTATATATGTACAACCAACCGTTATTCAATCAAACTTAATATACTCTGTGAGCTCTGCTCAACTGAGTATGAAAATAAAAACACTATTAAGGACCAAAGAAGCACATTTGAACAAATTTTAAATAGCTTTAGCATATTTATTTATGTATATTTATCAGATAAAAACTTAAAAGTTTACCAGATGCTTTCGTATACGGTACATATTGTTGTATAAAAAATCGTAGAGATACATAAATCATAAATAAAAAAAATGTAAGGCGCGATAAACTCCGAAGAGATCTAAGGCCGAGCTTCTCTTCCAATCTGCGTCGTGCTCCTCTTGATTTTCCCTGCAAATTGGCCGGACGGGACCTACATGTTTTATGCCGACTCCGAACGGCATCTGCAAGGCAGATGAGTTTTCACTGAGAGCTTTTCATGGCAGAAATACACCCGGGGCGCTTGCCAAACACTGCCGAGTGGCGACCCCGCTTAGAAAATGTTTCTTCTAATTGAAAACCCTTATTTTGATGTTGCCTTGCCCGGAATGTGAACCCAGGGCATACGGTGTGGTAGGCGGAGCACGCTACCATCATACCGCCGTATATATCGCGTACAACCGATTGTTCAGATGAGAACATTTCCGTGATGTCTGCCCCATTTTAACAGCTATAAGCTTCAAATTGCTTAAAATGCTTACATATATGGTATCTGTTGTTGTCTGAAAAAATCGTAGAGATTAGTCGTATATATAGTATATATCCCATACAACCTTTTGTTCAGATAAAGGATTAATTTTCATAGCTAACTCTTGTTGGCAACAAGAAACGTGAAACTTTATGTGAGCAATTACCGATCTATTATTTATTTGATTCTAGCAGACCCGGCAAACGTTGCTCTGCCCTAGCTTTGATCTATCTGCATAACTTTTAAGCAGTTTTTACCTCTTACTATCCTTTCTCCTCTCTCGCCCTTTCCCTTATCTTTTTATTCACTCTTTCTCCTGCCTTTCTCTTTTTCTGCGTCTCTTTCTCCATTTCCGTCTTTTCCTTCACTTCTTTGGCGCTCCATCTATCCATATCTCTCTATATTCTTCCTACTCTAACTCTATCTCTTTCTCCTTCACTCTTCCCTCTAGTTCTTCTCGTTCTGCTCCATCCCTTTTTCCTAGTTCCAGTCCCACCCCAAGTCCAAGTCCTAGGCCTAGCCGCAGTCCCATTTTCAGTTGCAGTTCCAATCCCAGTCCCAGTCTAAGTCCCAGTTTGAGTTCCAAATCCAGTCCCAGTCACAGTCGGTCCATGCCACATTTCCTGAAAAAAAGTGTCATAAATACTAATCCAGGGCCTATATGCCCAATTTCAGGTAAATCGAAACAAGAAGAGAATTTGTTCGAAAAGATCGGTCCCTGGTCCTCTTCCCGGAAAAACAGTTTCGTAAATACTAATCTAGGCAGAAGGCTACCTATATACCAAATTTCAGGCAAATAGATCCGTGAATATAATTTGTTTGAATAGAAAGGTCCCTGGTCCACTTCGCGGAAATGAACTTCACAGGAACGCTATTCTATCTTTCAATTTGGATCAAACTGCACACGGTGTGGAAATTTGATTGAAGTCGATTAAGTAGCTTAGGAGTCCATCCCTTACAAACAACGTGACACCAAATTTATATATTTTAAGATCTACCGTGAATATCGCTTAAGTATGTACATCTATTCTGAATATATTACATATCTTATACAGCCGATTATTCGGATATTGCGAATGGGATAAGACTCCATTCATGACAGGTATGAAGTCTTCGACACAGCCGAAGACAATCCCGTCCTTATTTATTTTGGTGAGAGAACATTTCGGCGGCTGATTGGACTATCCCCTATCTCCACTGCTAGCTCGCCATCTCTGAATTTGGTAAAAGAATTCCCTTTCTCAGGATTTGT
>NW_027137338.1:0-40472 GCF_040869045.1 Eurosta solidaginis | reverse complement strand
AAACCCAACGAAGGAGCTGTATCGTGGGTTCATCGGCTCATGTCGCAAAGACGCTCGCCCTCTTTGTATCCAGCAGCCAGCGAAGGAACACCGATTCTACCGTCCACGTAAGTGCTAATTTCCACAATATATAATATAATTTTCGGAATATTTTAATATTCTTTTTCCCAACATTTGTTAAACCTTTTTCTTAACACTTGTTTTTTCCTTTCAATATATTGAATAAAAACTATTGTATTTCCTTTCACTAATACGAAATTTTTTGTGTTTTCTTATTTTCTTCTTTTTCCGCCTAATCCTATTATTATACAATTCCGTGGGTACGCGCCGTTGCCACCACGCTTTTATACATGGTCCTTCGAGCCGGTCCTTACCACGCCGGTAAAGAGAAGCAGCAACTCATAAATATAGTCCACACCAATCTTACAGGCGAAACTTCAGCAGATAATCAAGGAAGAGTAAACTTCATTTAAAATCCTGATAATATAATCATCAGCGTTTGCACACAACAAACTTTTGGCAACACCAACATCAACAACAACGACATCCACAAACTACAGATTCTCACTTCGGACCAACCATTAATCAAAAGGTACGTGGTTTATTGCGTGCTAGGTAGTGTTGTTTTTTTATAAAAACCTCAAAATAAAATTATAAGTTGTTGTGGTGTTTCTTTAAATTAAATCGTGCAAGTGAATTTTTTTTGTGAAGTGGTGAGAAGTCTTATTTTGTCCAAAAATAGGAAAAAGCGCTTAACGCAGTTATTTAAAGTTTGGGCATCACGCCTTGTGACTATCCGGAACAATCCCCCACCCGCGGTAAGATTGTCTGGACACAGCTCAAGGTAGCACAACACTGCTCTAAAGGTTAACCTAACCTCAAACACCGCTTTTTGCCACTTTTGTATTTTGATTTTAGCAGAATTTTCATTTTCAAACTATACACATAATTAAATTTTCAGTTGTTAAGGCTATTTAAATATAACCTGTGAATTTAATTTACGCACAACCAATTAAACAAATTTTTCCACTTATAAAATCACTTGCATTTACAACGGCAGTACGACTGCTATTGATTTTGTTGTTACAGTGCAAAGTACACTTATTTTTAAACTGCACATATTGTTGTTGTTGTTTGGGTGGCCAATAGGCTTATTTCTTGTAAAATTATTTAAAAAATTGAAGAATTTATTATTCTCACTTGCGGCAATACACAAATCAGTTTTTACTGATCTAATTTTTGTGATACAAAAGTTTACAGGCCTTGGTTAAATCACCAAAAAGTCGATAACGAGCGTTCATATATTTTTATTTTCACTAACACCACTCTTCACTAGCCATTACTTATTGGCTTACACAATTCATTAGCACATCTGCATTAGCACTTTCTTTTAACAATTACGTGGGTGCACGCCGTTGCCACAACGCAATTGGGCATTCCTGTAAACTACTAGCTTTCTCGCAAGCTTCGAGGCTACTTCACCGAGAAATCTCTCTCGAATACAGTCCTTCATTCCAGTTCACCTTCACTCAATACTCTCTGCAAAGGCAACTAATTAATTAATATTTCAATAAATTTTCATTTAATATAATGGATACTAATATACGCCAAGCAGAGGCAGTGACTGAGTTTGAAAATAACTATAATGATATGTCACCTTCAGACCATAAAAAATACACCCTTTTAGTCCAAAAGGAGGAGTTGAAATCGCTATGGGAGAAGGCGAAGCAGACATATGAAGAACTCTTGAGCTCCTCAGAACTCGAGGCAAAAGAGCAGTCGACCATTAAAAAGAAGCACAAAGTTACATACTTCAGCTTTCTCAAGTGCCAGGCAGCAATGGCTGAACTTTCGAAAAAACTTGAGAAAGCTGAAAAGAAAGAAGAAAGCTCAGGGGATATGGAATATAGGGTGCGCCTGTCAGCATGTGATAGGGACGTGTTCAAAGGAGATTACCTTTCTTGGTCGTCCTTTAGAGACATGTTCACTGCTATATACATACGTAACAAAAACCTCGAGGCAGTAGAAAAACTATATTTCTTAAACCAAAGACTCAAGGTGGGGGCAAAGAGATAGTTGGACGATGTCCTTTAACAAAAACGGGGTTTCGAAACAGCGTGGAAAAATCTTTGTGACAGATACGTAAATAAACGTATCTTAGTAAACACCCAATAAAAAACTCTTTTTAGTTTGAAAGCAGTTGAGAGTGAATGCGGAAGCTCTATAAAGAAACTGCAGCGTGAAATAAACAATTGCATCTCGGCGCTCCAATGTCATCATATTGACATATCGAACTGGGATGAAATTATAACGTATCTCTGTTCAACAAAATTGGCAGAAACCACGCTGGCACTTTGGGAACATACAATAGAAAACAAAACAGATATGGATAAATTCTTATCCAATCGTTATCAAACCCTAGAAACCGTGAGTGATTTGAGAGGGGACACAGTTCCAAACCCTCAAAGCCACAAGTATCTCGTTCGACAACAGATACATCTGCTAAACAATTAGGGTCCTATCAGGCAAGTGTAGCCAAATCTACGTGTAAGATGTGCAAAAGTCCTGCCCATCGAATTTCAAAGTGTAAAAAGTTCTTATGTTTAACGCCTACTAAACGGTTTGAACAAATTAAGAGCGGACGTGGGTGTATAAACTGTCTTTCTGCTGGCCATTCGGTAACAAACTGCACCAGTCAAATGAACTGTGCCACATGTCATTTAAGACATCATACGCTGCTTCATATTTCGAATCAGCCAAAACCAACAAATACTTCAGACACTATCGGGGCATCTACGTCACGAGAAGCTTAAATACGATGCAATGCTGAAAGAAAAATGCTCCGATTAATAATGTGAACTCATGTTTTGCTAATACAAATAAAGGGGTATTACTAGGGACAGCTCAGGTTAATATTCATTTTAATGGTGTTGACAATTCGGCGAGAGCCCTAATAGACTCGGGATCTGAATGTTCATTCGTTACCGAGAAGCTCAAGCGCAGAATTAATCTGCCATCCAAACACCTGCATGCCCAAGTTTCCGCATCAATAATACAATGTCTGCACAAGTAAAAGAAGCGTAAAACATACAACTGCGGTCACCAACAGACCCATTAATCGAGATCAATAAGATCATGCTGATTTTACCACAATTAACAGGGAATCTTCCAACTTGCCAAATAAACTAAGCAAGCATTCCCTGACTTAGTACTGGAAGATTCTTTGTCAATGAGCCCGTCGATCTAATTCTGGGCGTCGATCCAATTATGTTAGGCCGTATTAGGAAAGTTGTGCTAAACACATTAATAGCACAGGAAACGGCGTTCGGCTGGATTCTGACAGGCCGTACCGATGCGGTTGATTCAAATAAAACCTTAGTTTCATATTTCAACGAAGTCACTTTAGATAAAAAACTGGCCGCCTTTTGGGAGATAGAGGAAATTCCAAAGAAGAGGAGCATCAATAACGATGACACTTACTGCGAGGAGCTAGACAAATCCACAGTAGTTCGGAACAACGATTGCAAATACGTAGTTTCCTTTCCACTTAGGAAATAATTTAGTTTAGGTGCCTCTCTAAGAAGTGCATGTTCTCAGTTTTATCGCAATGAGACACGACTAGCTAAAAATCCCGACCTACAGGCAGAATACAATAGAGTTGTATCTGAACATGAAACCTCAGGACATATGAAATAAGTCAGTAATATCCCGCCAAACTCAAATGACTGTTACTTCCTACCTCACCATGCTGTTATAAAGGAGGGAAGTACAACGACAAAAGTCAGAGTCGTGTTTAACGCATCATGTCCTACCACAAACGGGAAAAGTATTAATGGTGCCCTTTACCCAGGTCCAATACTCCAATCTGACCTAACAATCCTTATACTACATTGGCGGCTGTTCAAATACGTATTTAACAGCGACATAGAAAAAATGTACCGCCAAATATGGGTTAATGAAAATCAAATAAAATTCCAGCGAATCGTATTTCGCAACTGCCCCAATGATCCAATCAACCTTTATGAACTGAGAACAGTAACATTTGGGGTGAATTGCGCTCCCTACCTTGCGACTCGAACACCACACCAACTGGCTGATGACGTGGAGGCGTCGCATCCAATGGCAGCAGATATCTTGCGAAATTGTATGTACGTTGATGACGTACTCGCCGGTGGACACAGCATCGAAACTACGATAAGGGCAAGGGATCAGATATCATCGGCATTGCAATGGACAGGTTTCCAATTGCGAAAATTGATGCCCAACTGCAAGAAAATTCTGCAGAGTATAGCGAAGCAGCATTTACTAACAAAGGACTTCCTAGAGTTTGAAGATACTAGTATGGTTAAAGCTCTGAGCATTAAGTGGAACGCGCATTTTACTGCTAAACCTTTTGAATACAGGGATGCCATCACAAAAAGGGCTATACTTTCTGCGATTGCAAAACTGTTCGACCCTCTTGGCTGGCTGGCACCAGTGGTAATTGTAGCCAAGATTATAATGCAAAATATTTGGGCGCGGGTTGGGACGAAGAAGTATCACAAACTACTCTAGATCGTTGGACCGCATTTATGCAAGAATACGGAAAAATCAACGATATCCGCATCCCGCGATGGGTTCATTTTACTCAAAAGGACAGCGTCGAAATACATGGATTCAGCGATGCTTCGGAAAAAGCATATGCAGCCACTGTTTTCCTGAGGGTTCAGACAAAGGATCGACTATTCACCAATCTGTTAATTGCAAAGATCAGAGTAGCCCCGGTCAAAACTATATCATTGCCACGACTGGAACTCTGCGGCGCAGTCCCACTTGCAGAAATCATAGTCGGCCATAGAAAATATGCAACTTTCCAATATTAAAGTAACCCTTTGGACTTATTTGACTATAGTACTGGCATGGATCCGAAAGCCACCATTTTCGTGGTCAAAGTTTGTGGCACATCGAATAACGAAAATCATCGACAAAGTTGGAGAAAAAGTAAGGCGGCATGTAGACTCTGCGTAAAATCCTGCAGATTTGGTGAGCAGAGGCCTCCTCGCTTCGGATCTTATCGACAGTTCCTTATGGTGGCAGGGACCTTCTTGTTTACAAGAAGACAACGAAAATTGGCCAACACAAGAAGAGAATTATAACACAAATATCGAAGAAAAGAGGGTGAAAGTTCATGCAACATCGGTCGAAAATAACTTTGATATTCTGGATAGGTTTTCCGATCTACCAAGGGCTTTGCGGGCTATATCCTATATTCTTCGGTTTTTCCAGAATACGCACCCAACAACTAAAGCCTCCTTTAAAAGGGATTCTCATTCAATAGCCCTTGACGAAATAGAAAAAACAAAACAAATATTGATAACAATATGCCAAAGGCAACATTATCAAGAAGAGTACGCAAATTTGAAGTCAGGAAAGCTAATAAATGGTAAGAGTGAGATTTTACTCCTGGACCCATATATAGATGAGGCATCATTCGAACTGGGGGGGGGGGGGGGGGGGGGGGGGGGGGGCGGACTTGGGCATCCAAAGACATGCCCCATAACGAAAGTCATCTTATTTTCATTCCTTGCACTTGCAGGTTGTCCAGACTTATAGTTCAATCCTCTCATAAGATCACCCTGCATGGAGGGAACCAGCTGATGCTACGTCATATCCGCACTCAATACTGGATCCCACGCGTTAAAATCATGATAAGGTCTGTTAACCACAACTGTAAGGTCTGTACTATTTGCAGGAAGCGGACACAAACGCAACTTATGGGGATCCTTCCGAAAAAGCGCACCATCTTTACTAAGGCCTTCACCAACACTGGGGAAGATTTCGCGGGACCATTCGATATAAAATCCTACCGAGGGAGGGGATGCCGAATATCAAAAGGATATCTTGTCTTATCGTCTGCTTTTCCACGAAATCCATCCATTTAGAAGCGACAAACGACCTTAGTACCGGGTCCTTCCTAGCTGCCTTCGCCAGATTTGTATCCAGACGAGGCTGTCCGAAAAACGTTTACTCCGACAATATTACTAACTTTGTCGGAGCTTCGCGATCTTTACGATCCGAGTTTAAAGCATTTCTGCGTTAAGCAAGGGAAGGAACATTGAATAAATATAGCCATCACACTTTAGAATGGCATTTTATACCGCCAAGCGCTCCTCACATGGGAGGTTTGTGAGAAGCGGGGTAAAAAGTTTTAAGACCCATTTTAAAAGGATCGCGACCGATCATAAATATACTCTTGAAGAGTTTACGAACCTTTTATGTCGAATTGCGGCCTGTCTCAAATCTAGACCTCTCAGTCCCTCAACCAACGACCCTTTCGACCCGGAGCCGCTTACTCCAGGCCACTTTCTCGTAGGTGGACATCTTTTAGCTCCACCTGAACTCGATTTTAGTGAGAACCCTGCCTCAATTGTAAACCGATGGCAAAAGATGAAAGCGCTTCATCAAACATTTGCAAAAGATGGAAATCGGAATATCTCACCGAGATCCAGAAACGGTATAAGTGGAAACATCGACAATCCAACTTAAAACTCGGGGACTTAGTGGTCATAAAGGAGGATAACCTACAACCAAATGAGTGGAGAATGGGGAGAGTCGTCAACACACATCCAGGTCCCGAAAACCGTCTACGTGTTGTTGACGTCAATAAAATTAAGGGACAAATTACCAGACCAATCGCGAAGCTGGTACTACTTCCACCCAACGACAAGGAAAATGAACTTTAATAACCCAGCTCTCGTTCCCCCGAACGAGGCCAACAAAACCCTAACACAGATTCACTCTCTTCCACAGAATGCTTCTTCCAACAATTGCGTTAGTGCGCCGTTGTCACTACGCAATTGTTCAGAAGATAATTAAATGTAGGAATTGACCCCAGAATTTTAGTCATATCGTCACCAGACCTCTCCCATCACACCGTGCGTATTCATCACACAGCTGATGTCACGTTGTTTAAACTTTTCCAAATTATTAAATAAATTATAAATAAAAATTGCTTCAAATAATTGTTTTCATACATTTAAAACAATAAGGGCTATTTCCGCTTAAAACTCATACAAACATACAGCATTGGCTAATTCGTTGTGGTTCTATAAATAGAAATTAAAGCAATAACACCAGTTTCTATGAAACCGCGCTACCAATGCATAACTTTACCACATGATGACATGCGATGTATGTACTATGATAAAGGAAAATGGTCCTACTCTAGATCGCATTTATGCAAGAATACAATTGAATCAGCAAATACAGCAAGCAATGCATCGCAAACATCAACAAGCTGTAATCCCACTTTCATTGTGGTTATGCCAACAAATAATTCGGTGATACAAATAATGATTTAGCAATGCGACGTCGTTCACAATCTTTATCTTTACATGATAAAATTAAGATTGTGCAATTACCAATCCGCTCAAAAACATTAGCAACTGACACGTATAGTTCAGCACTTGCCGCCAATGTTATGCCTAACAAGTAAGGAAGGCTAAGTTCGGGTGTAACCGAACATTACATACTCAGTTGGGAGCTGTGGAGACAAGGTAAGGGAAAATCACCATGTTGTAAAAAGAACCTAGGGTAACCCTGGAATGTGTTTGTATGACATGTGTATCAAATGGAAGGTATTAAAGAGTATTTTAAGAGGAAGTGGGCCATAGTTCTATAGATGGACGCCATTTAGGGATAATGCCATAAAGGTGGACGAGGGGTGACTCTAGAATTTGTTTGTACGATATGGGTATCAAATGAAAGGTGTTAATGAGTATTTTAAAAGGGCGTGGTCCTTAGTTATATAGGTGGACGCCTTTTCGAAATATCGCCATAAAGGTGGACCAGGGGTGACTCTAGAATTTGTTTGTACGATATGGGTATCAAATGAAAGGTGTTAATGAGTATTTTAAAAGGGCGTGGGCCTTAGTTCTATAGGTGGACGCCTTTTCGAAATATCGCCATAAAGGTGGACCAGGGGCGACTCTAGAATTTGTTTGTACGATATGGGTATCAAATGAAAGGTGTTAATGAGTATTTCAACAAGTAAGGAAGGCTAAGTTCGGGTGTAACCGAACATTACATACTCAGTTGAGAGCTGTGGAGACAAAGTAAGGGAAATCACCATGTTGTAAAAGGAACCTAGGGTAACCCTGGAATGTGTTTTTATGACATGAGTATAAAATGGAAGGTATTAAAGAGTATTTTAAGAGGAAGTGGGCCATAGATCTATAGATGGACGCCATTTAGGGATATCGCCATAAAGGTGGACCAGGCCTGACTCGAGAATTTGTTTGTGCGATATGGGTATCAAATGAAATGTGTTAATGATAATTTTAAAAGGGAGTGGGCCTAAGTTCTATAGGTGGACGTCTTTTCGAGATATCGCCATAAAGGTGGACCAGGGGTGACTCTAGAATTTATTTTGTACGATATGGGTATCAAATAAAAGGTATTAATGAGTATTTTAAAAGAGCGTGGGCCTAAGTTCTATAGATGGACGCCTTTTCGAGATATCGCCATAAAGATGGACCAGGAGTGACTCTAGAATTTGTTTGTACGATATGAGTATCAAATGAAAGGTGTTAATGAGTATTTTAAGAGGTCGTGGGCCTTAGTCCTATATGTGGACGCCTTTTCGAGATATCGCCATAAACGTGGACCAGGGGTGACTCTAGAATTTGTTTGTACTATATGGGTATCAAATGAAAGGTGTTAATGAGTATTTTAAAAGGGAGTGGGCCTTAGTTCTATAGGTGGACGCCTTTTCGGAATATCGTTATAAAAGTGGACCTGGGTTGACTCTAGAATGCGTTTGTACAATATGGGTGTCAAACGAAAAGCGTAATAAGTGTTTTAAAAGGGAGTGGGCCTTTGTTCTATGGGTGGACGCCTTTTCGGGATATCGCCATAAACGTGGACCATGGGTGACTCTATAATGCGTTTATACAATATGGGTATCAAATGAAAGGTGCTAAAGAGTATTTTAAAAGGGTGTGGGCCTTAGTTCTATAGGTGGACGCCTTTTCGAGATATCGCCATAAAGGTGGACCAGGGGTGACTCTATCATTTGTTTGTACGATATGGGTATCAAATGAAAGGTGTTAATGAGTATTTTAAAAGGGCGTGGGTCTTAGTTCTATAGGTGGACGCCTTTTCGAGATATCTCCATAAAGGTAGACCAGGGGTGACTCTAGAATTTGTTTGTACGATATGGGTATCAAATGAAAGGTGTTAATGAGTATTTTAAAAGGGAGTGGGCCTTATTTCTATAGGTGGATGCCTTTTCGAGATATCGCCATAAAGGTGGGCCAGGGGTGGCTATAGAACTTTTGTGAACGATATGGGTATCAAATGAAAGCTGTTAATGAGTATTTTAAAAGGGTGTGGGCCTTAGTTCTATAGGTGGACGCCTTTTCGAGATATCGACATAAAGGTGGACCAGGGGTGACTCTAGAATTTGTTTATACGATATGGGTATCAAATGAAAGGTGTTAATGAGTATTTTAAAAGGGAGTGGGCTTTAGTTCTATAGGTGGATGCCTTTTCGAGATATCGACATAAAGGTGGATCAGGGGTGACTCTAGAATTTGTTTATACGATATGGGTATCAAATGAAAGGTGTTAATGAGTATTTTAAAAGGGAGTGGGCCTTAGTTCTATAGGTGGATGCCTTTTCGAGATATCGCCATAAAGGTGGGCCAGGGGTGAGTCTAGAATTTTTTTGTACCATATGGGTATCAAATGAAAGGTGTTAATGAGTATTTTAAAAAGGCGTGGGCCTTAGCTCTATAGGTGGTCGCCTTTTCGAGATATCGACATAAAGGTGGACCAGGGGTGACTCTATCATTTGTTTGTACGATATGGGTATCAAATGAAAGGTGTTAATGAGTATTTTAAAAGGGCGTGGGTCTTAGTTCTATAGGTGGACGCCTTTTCGAGATATCGCCATAAAGGTGGACCAGGGGTGACTCTATCATTTGTTTGTACGATATGGGTATCAAATGAAAGGTGTTAATGAGTATTTTAAAAGGGCGTGGGTCTTAGTTCTATAGGTGGACGCCTTTTCGAGATATCTCCATAAAGGTAGACCAGGGGTGACTCTAGAATTTGTTTGTACGATATGGGTATCAAATGAAAGGTGTTAATGAGTATTTTAAAAGGGCGTGGGTCTTAGTTCTATAGGTGGACGCCTTTTCGAGATATCTCCATAAAGGTAGACCAGGGGTGACTCTAGAATTTGTTTGTACGATATGGGTATCAAATGAAAGGTGTTAATGAGTATTTTAAAAGGGCGTGGGTCTTAGTTCTATAGGTGGACGCCTTTTCGAGATATCGCCATAAAGGTGGACCAGGGGTGACTCTATCATTTGTTTGTACGATATGGGTATCAAATGAAAGGTGTTAATGAGTATTTTAAAAGGGAGTGGGCTTTAGTTCTATAGGTGGATGCCTTTTCGAGATATCGACATAAAGGTGGATCAGGGGTGACTCTAGAATTTGTTTATACGATATGGGTATCAAATGAAAGGTGTTAATGAGTATTTTAAAAGGGAGTGGGCCTTAGTTCTATAGGTGGATGCCTTTTCGAGATATCGCCATAAAGGTGGGCCAGGGGTGAGTCTAGAATTTTTTTGTACCATATGGGTATCAAATGAAAGGTGTTAATGAGTATTTTAAAAAGGCGTGGGCCTTAGCTCTATAGGTGGTCGCCTTTTCGAGATATCGACATAAAGGTGGACCAGGGGTGACTCTAGAATTTGTTTGTACGATATGGGCATCAACTGAAAGGTGTTAATGAGTATTTTAAAAAGAAGTGGGCCTTAGTTCTATATGTGAACGCCTTCTCGAGATATCGCCATAAACGTGGACCAGGGGTGACTCTAGAATGTGTTTGTACGATATGGGTATCAAATTAAAGGTATTAATGAGGGTTTTAAAAGGGAGTGGCCCTTAGTTGTATATGTGAAGGCGTTTTCGAGATATCTACCAAAATGTGGACCAGGGTGATCCAGAACATCATCTGTCGGGTACCGCTAGTTTATTTATATATGTAATACCACGTACAGTATTCATTCCAAGATTCCAAGGGCTTTTGATTTCGCCCTGCAAAACTTTTTCATTTTCTTCTACTTAATATGGTAGGTGTCACACCCATTTTACCAAGCTTTTTTCTAAAGTTATATTTTGCGTCAATGGACCAATACAATTACCATGTTTCATCCATTTTTTTGTATTTGGTATATAATTATGGCATTTTTTTAATTTTTCGTAATTTTCGATATCGAAAAAGTGGGCGTGGTCATAGTCGGATTTCGGCCATTTTTTATAGCAATACAAAGTGAGTTCAGATAAGTACGTGAACTAAGTTTAGTAAAGATATATCGATTTTTGCTCAAGTTATCGTGTTAACGGCCGCGCGGAAGGACAGACGGTCGACTGTGTATAAAAACTGGGCGTGGCTTCAACCGATTTCGCCCTTTTTCACAGAAAACAGTTTTTGTTCGACTTATGGCATTACAAGCATCCTAGACAAATTAAATGAAAAAGGGCGAAGCCACGCCCATATAGAAATTTTCTTTTATTTTTATATTTTTTTGAACCATATCATTACTGGAGTTGAATATTGGCATAATTTACTTATATGCTGTAAAGATATTAACTTTTCTTTTAAAATTTGAATTAAAAAAAATTTTTTTTTAAAAAGTGGGCGTGGTCGTTCTCCGATTTTCCTAATTTTTATTAAGCAGACGTAAAGTAATAAGAGTGACGTTCCTGCCAAATTTCATCATGATATCTTCAACGACTGCCAAATTACAGCTTGCAAAACTTCTAAGTTACCTTCATTTAAAAGTGGGCGGTGCCACGCTGATTGTCCAAAATTTTACTAGTTTTCTATTCTGCGTGATAAGCTCAACTCACCTACCAAGTTTCATCGCTTAATGCGTATTTGGTAATGAATTATCGCACTTTTTCGATTTTTCGAAATTTTCGATATCGAAAAAGTGGGCGTGGTTATTGTCCGATATCGTTCATTTTAAATAGCGGTCTGAGATGAGTGCCCAGGAACCTACGTACCAAATTTCATCAAGATACCTCAAAATTTACTCAAGTTATCGTGTTAACGGACAGACGGACGGACGGACAGACGGACATGGCTCAATCGAATTTTTTTCGATACTGATGATTTTGATATATGGAAGTCTATATCTATCTCGATTCCTTTATACCTGTACAACCAACCGTTATGCAATCAAAGTTAATATACTCTGTGAGCTCTGCTCAACTGAGTATAAAAATAGTACGATTACTATGAAAATAAAGACTCCAATACGTACGCAACGGCGAATTTCATTTTCTCTTGGTACGCCACATACACCACTGACTTCATTTTCTTTTCGAATTGAATGGCACAAATCATCCCGATATGCAATATATAATAAGAAAAGGCCATTTTATAAATATTTCCATGAAGAGAAAATCTGAAATGAATAGAAGAAACTGAATTAATAAAAGTACAATCTAATTTGCAACAAGTCCAACTCACCACCGCGTGTTTAAATGAAAGACTTTTTTCCATTCAGGAAATGGAAAAGCGTAGCAGATGTCAAAATAACTGCACATAACTTCTGACTGTCAATGCACTGCGTTACCGACGTTATGCCTTATGCGCTGCTACACACCACACATGTCGCGTATTACTATCTCTCGATCAATAATTCATTTGGACGAGATTTCAAATATTTAATTCCACGAATCTCAACATTATCGACAATACACGTCGAAAATAATGTTGAATGGTGGAAATGCAACGCTATTGTACCTCTTTTTTGCCAGGTTTCGAACCGTTCCGTGTGGTGGCAGGCCACTTGTTGTGAAAATAAAGTTCACCACAAATCTAATATAAATTTTAGGACTACTTCGGCTACATCTTCCGACATAAATCGAATTATAAAATGTACTAAATACGCTAAAACACCAGCTACATTGCATGGATGTGTGCTATATCCGTTTTTCTTCGTCTCTTTGCGCACATAAGTATTACATATATGACTTATGGCCTTTAATCCTTTATTTCAATTAAATTTTATTTCAAAAAAAATTGTATAATTTATTTTAGATATAATTTTTTTTTACGCCACCCAAACAACATTCCGCCAACCTCAATTTGGGCATGATCAATGATACCAATATTCTTTCAGATCATGACCCGTTATCAAACTTTACTGGCCAAGTCAGAGGGAGGTGTAACGCATTTCGACGTCGCTTGCCAGCTCTGCGGCAGGGACCATAGCCTCCGAATATGTTTCGAATATCGGAAAAAATCTCCAGAAGAGATGTTTCGGGCAGTGCTTCTACATAAGTACTGTCTGAACTGTCTGTCAACCTTTCATCGGGTGGACAAGTGTAACAGCAAGTATCGCTGCAAACGGTGCCAAGACAAGCACCACACCAAGCACCATTTGGATGAGCGGCAGTCGAAACACGACGACACACCCATAATTAGCGACGACAACCCGTCCAAAGACACGTTGTCCATCAATCTAACGGGGCCGACAAAATCCTGGGCTCAGCAGGTGGAGGAAGAAGAGATGGAGGAAGAGAGAGCGATATTGGAACAAAAGCAGGCGGAAGAGGAGACGAGACCGTCGACAAGCAAGTATGGGATGCGCAGCTTCCGGCCGCTGTTGCAGCATGAACAAAACGCGGAGAAGGTAAAGCAAATACGAAATCAACCAAACATCCGTCGGCCCGCGACGTCGGACTCAAACGCGGCCCGAAGAAATCATACACCCATCGTGAAAAACAGCAACGATGAAATAAATCAACGCCATATCGTACGGGCGCTCGAAAATATAAGAGCACTATCGCGCGACGCACCAGCTTTTCGTGCTGGTCGACTCCTCCAGGCTACTCTAGCGCCCATCATGCGGCCTTTCGTGCCCAGTGCGCAGACGGCCATCGTACGCATCGAATCGTGCGGACACTTACATTTGGTTCGTGCCATCATTGATCCCTGCGCCACCAGCACGATCGTCGATGCAGAGCTGGTACGCGACTTACAATTGCAGCGCCAAGGGCATGGGCAATGCACCCTCATACTGCGCGGCAAATTCGTCGTCGACGCACATAACAACTCAAGCAGCCCTCGTCGAAAGCCATTACCGCTTGAGTCCACCGTTCAATGTGGACCCGAAGATTGCCGGCCCTTTGAATTCATGCGGCTAGCGGTTCCGCAATTCTACCGCTCATCGCCAATACGGCTTACACTCAGCGCTGACATATACGCCGAAATTATGGTAAGCGGTAAACCGGTCTCTACAGTTGGCGGTCTCCTAACACAACCGACCGTGTTCGGGTTGGTGGTCTCGGGAGCCTGCCAAAAATAAACATCCGACCTTCACGCTTCTCACGTGCGCAATGTAATATATTTTAGTAAATATGAGCGAAATTCAAAACCACGTACTTTTTCCACAGGAGAGCAGTCCGCATCTTCACTGCCTTATTTCATTACAGCGCCTTACTGGACGTGCGATGATGTGGCATTCCTTTTTTCCATTTTTTTTTTGTTGCTTACGGCAAGGGGGCCGGTATGTTTAGACCACAGGCCTAAATAGATCTCCCCCCCTCCCTAGTAACTTAACTTTCTTTAGTTTATTTCCCTTCGTTTACTACCACCCATATGCTTGTGATCACTAATACACACAGGCATCTGTGAGTGGTAGTACGTATGTATCTTAGATTTTTACCGCTGTGAGCCCGCGGTACAGCAACTTTGTTGCCGTGAAACCCAACGAAGGAGCTGTATCATGGGTTCATCAACTCATGTCGCAAAGAGGCTTGCCCTCTTTGTATCCAGTAGCCAGCGAAGGAACACCGATTCCACCGTCCACGTAATTGCTAATTTCCACAATATATAATATAATTTTCCGAATATTTTAATATTCTATTTCACAATATTTGTTAAACCTTTTTCTTAACACTTGTTGTTTCCTTTCAATATATTGAAAAAAACTATTGTATTTCCTTTCACTAATACGAAATTTTTGGTGTTTTCTTGTTTTCTCCTTTTCCCGCCTAATCCTATTATTATGCAATTCCGTGGGTGTGCGCCGTTGCCACCACTTTTGTACAAACATTTTTATTGCCGCTCTTAAATATAGGTGAAACAGTTATCAATTTCCAGTCATCCACAAAACGACCGGTGGCAAGGGAATCGTTGAAAACAATGGTGAGTGGCTTTGCCGAACACAGACAGCTTTTTAGCAAAATCAGGGTCAGACTTAAGCTTCCTTATTTATTTATTTGTTTATTTATTTATTTATTATTTAAAGTCGACGACAAATTATGGTCGACTGCATAATATAAAAGATATATAAATATACAACTCAAAAGATAAAATTTAAGATATATCGAGCTTTCAACAATGTTATATTACAAACAAAGAAATATTAATGAACATTACTATTTAATTTCAGAATATAATAATAATAAGAAATATGAGCAGAAATAAGATCTTATGCCGAAATCTTATACTGGCGGAATGCATCAGATTCCGCTCAGCATGATTTCGGAATGCAGTGGATTCCAATCTCCCTGTTGGAATGCAACAAGATTCCAATCAGCATGTCATGGGAATCCGGCAGTGCTAAGAGTAGTGTAATGAGGATACGCCATCACAAGGCATAAAAAAGTAACATGACCTGTGTTGTTGTAATGCATCGGATTCCAATCAGCTCGATGCCTGACCCATAAGATTATACTGCCGGAATGCATACGATTCCGGTCAGTGACTCATGAAAAAGCATGTTTTTTACGTTGTTGGAATGCACCAGATTCCAATCAACACAGTACTGTCTTGTTCCTTCGTAATGATACATGTTGATAAATGTTCCTCCATCCTTAAGCGAGATAGTTCCTGTTTTTTATCGAAGGAATAAAATGCCGGCAAATTAAATTAGCTTGTATCTCTTAAATTAGATAGGCAAGTATTGCATTACGTATAGTGGCAAAAGTACATTCAAGACTGATGCAGCTATACAAGTCATTGTAGTGCGCGCACCAGATAAGAAGAGGATTATTTTTAGCAAAGTTTCGTCGACAAAGGGGTAAATAGAAAGGAACGTAGTGTCTGGATATTCTAGGGGAACCGCAAAAAACAAGCGGCTGAGGAGGTCCGCGGAATCAATTTCTCCAATAATGAGCTTATGGATGAACAATACCCCCAGTAATATTCTCCGATTTTCCATAGTGGGTAAGTTAATAAGAAGAAGTCTACTTCTGTATGGAGGAAGGTGGAGACTTGAGTCCCAATTAAGGCCGCGCAATGCAAATATCAAAAATTGCTTTTGAACTGACTCAAGACGCTTTATATGCTTTTGAGAAACAAGGGACCAAACGCATGAGCAATACTCGAGTATTGGACGAACCAGCGATGTGTAAAGAACCTTAGTGAGGTACGGATCATCGAACTCTTTAGCCCATCTTTTAACAAATCCAAGTAAACCCAACGCTTTGTTGGCTATAGATGAAATATGCATGTTAGAATTCAATTTCGGATCAAAAAGGACACCTAGATCATTTGCAATAGATATACGCTCCAAAGGCGTACCATCTATTACATAAGATTTCAATGCTGGCTTCACTCGGTGAAATGTCATATGCTTACATTTAGAGCAATTTAAAGCTAGTAAATTTGTTGTGCACCAACATTGGAACGAATCCAAGTCGGCCTGAAGAAGATCCAAGGAACTCAAATCGGTAGGACAGTAAGTGAAGCAAAGTTTTACATCATCCGCATACATTATAGTATGGGAATATAATATTGTTTGCGGCAAGTCATTAATGAAAAGGGCAAAGAGCAAAGGGCCTAGATGACTTCCCTGTGGTACGCCGGAGGAAACTCCGAACGATTCCGACAGATTGCACTTGAACAGGACTTTTTGGGTCCGGTTAGAGAGATAGCTTTTCAGCCACATTAATAGGTGAAACGGAAACCCCAGTAAATCAAGCTTACGAATAAGCAACTCGTGGTTGACGATATCAAATGCTTTGCTGAAGTCCGTGTAGATGAAATCCGTTTGCTTGTTCGCTAAAAATCCTTCCATAACTATAGAGTTGAATACAAGCAAATTTGTAGTGGTAGACCTTTGACGAATAAAACCGTGTTGACATGGAGATAAAAGACTAGAACACTGATATTGCAGTTGATTGGTGACAATCTGTTCAAAGACTTTAGGAATGACTGAAAGTTTAGCAATACCCCTGTAGTTTTCAACTTTTGACCTACTACATTTTTTATGCAGGGGTATAATAAAATACTGTTTCCAAAGTGCCGGGAATGACGCAGATCCCAGAGATAGCTCAAATAATTTTAAAATAGGCTCATACATGTTTTCGGCGCAGTACCTAAGCACGCAACTAGGAACACCGTCCGGTCCCGGAGAAAAGGTGGGCTTCAAAGATTGAAGACTCTGAAGAACAATATTACCATCAATAGCAGGATTCCTAATGTAATTCGAGCTATCTAAGCGATAGGGATATTGACCAGAATGAAAACCACTGGATGAATACGTGGACTTAAAGAACTCAGAAAATAGTTCAGCAACGTCGTCATCAGTGCAAGCTTTTTTACCTCCAAAGGTTAATGAGGAAGGATACCCAGAAGTTTTCCGCTTTGAATTTACGAAACTGTAAAACTTTTTTGGATTTCTAAAAAATTGGGCTTTACAACAACTCAAGTAATTTTTATAACAAAGCTGATTAAGACGGTGAAATTTAGAACGAGCTATTAGGTATTTAGAGAGGTCTGCAGATGCTCCAGATTTCTTGAACCTCTTATAAAGCCTAGATTTGATGTTATTAAGTCTGATAAGTTGCCTTGAAAACCAAGGGGGCTTATTCGAACATAGGGTATAGCGAGTAGGAATGCAAGTATCAAAGAAGCTATCAAGCGTACTGTAAAATATAGAGATAGCCGAATCGACATCAGTGCAAGCATAGAGATCCGACCAATCATGGGAAGCCAACAGATCATTGAGCATAATGAAATTCGCTTTGTAGAAGCATCTAGATCGGGGACGAGACTGTACTTGAATCCTACGGGGTAGACTGATATCAAGTGATATCTCTAGCGTAGGGTGAAGAGGGTCTTCTGGAAGGGATAAAGGTGGTATTTGCGTAAGGGCAGTACCCACCGAGCCATCCACAAATACTAAATCCAGCATTTTATTTCCACTATTTGGAACATTGTTAATCTGTAAAAGAGATGAGTCTAACAAGCAATTGAGAAACTCATGTTGAGCAGTGGGAGTTAAAAAGTTTGAATCACTTATATTAACCCAACTAACTGTTGGCAAGTTAAAGTCACCAACAACAACAAATCGATTGTTACCTCCCAACTGCGAATGCAAATCACAGATGGCCGAGCTATGACTAGCATAAACATCCATATCCGAACGAGGTGGTATATACGAACAGCAAACAATTACGCTATAGCTACCGAATGAAAGCCTAACTGCTATGAATTCGATATGAGAGATATTGTCCAGCGAAATCAACTCAGACGATAGGTTAGATTCAACAGCAATAAGGACACCTCCCGCTATAGAGATGCGATCACGCCGATAAACAGCATATTTATTTGAAAAAACCTCAGAATTGTAATTATCAGGCTTTAGCCAGGTCTCCGTAAAAGCTACAACTTGTGCAGAAAAGTTGAAAGAATTAAGGAAGAATGGAACAAGATTTGATCGTAAACCACGAACATTTTGATAATTAATGAGAAGACGGGACAGATCTGCAATTACCTTTGTGTTGTTATTACTGTGTTCGTCATACCGTTTTTTGGCTGTAATAAAACAGGTTCGGCCCTCGCCTTTCTCGTGAACAAGTGAACCACAGTATGCTTGGGCCAAAAAGAGGAATCAAGTACCTTATCGAAATATTCATCTGAAAGGGATATTTTAAATGAGGAGATGTCTCTCTCATATTTAAAGTTAAATTTATACACATTGATGTTACTAGTGGGTGCAACACCAAGTTTAGAGCAAACGTAATTAGCAATGTCATTTTTGGTAAGCGAGGCGTGTAATCGGGACACAAATACAGCCCTACGAGGTGGCACGGCAGTCACCTGCAAAGGAGTAGCGGATAGCGCACCAGAGAGCTGGGAAGGTGCGGCCGTTATAGCGTTGGTTATCGAGCCCGTACTATTTTTTTCAGGTACACTTGTATCGCTAGCAACAACCCCAGTATCGGTAACTGTTATTGTTGGAGCTAAAGATACCGGTGGAGGTGTAGGATGAATTGGGGAGTCCAGCGAAATCAACATTGGTGACGTAGAACAAACAGCCGCAAAAGTACCACTATTAGTTCGTGCGTCGTTTAATTTGCCATAGATCGTCTCACTGGAAGTCTCGACACAACATTGTGTAGATTTTTGTGGAGATTCCTGAGCTGCATTGTTCATAACGTCTTTGGTTAGACTGTTCGTATTAGTCAACGCGGTTGAAGGGACATTCGTAGGAGGACAGCTTTGCCCCTGACTCGAAGACAAGTTGGAGTCATTATTGGGCATACATTTCTTTCGTTTTGGGGATTCAGATATCACTTTCAATTTTTTAAAGTGAGCCTCCATCGTTTTGAATCTTTCGTTAAGGTTACGAAACCCAATAAAAATGTTGTTGAACTCTTTCTGAGTTTGCCTCATAAAAGCTCGCATGTCATTTTCTACGGAACGACAATCATGACATGTCCAGTTCAGTCCAATTTTGCTGGATATTAGGTTAACCACCCGACCACCTATGTGAGAGAAACCGGCACAGATAACATGAGCCATATTATCACAGAGCCAACAACAAACATAAGTATCACCACGGGAAATTGTCTTTTGATTGGTGCACTTCTTGACACAGCAATCCAACATAATTGGAAAGTTAAACAAACCCAAAAGAAAAATAGGCAAAAGAAACTATAAGTATAAGATAAATTGAACAGCTGTTCAAAAATTATGGGCAAGAGTTATTTTGGAGCACTGGATGCAAATCGCAAGACAGCTTATAGCTAGCAGCGAACACAACACAAAGCAAAAAGGGCACACAATGACTTGCTAATAGCAGCTACCAACAAAAAGGTATGCAGTTATCACAAATTTTCGTGAAAATCTATGATATATGAACACACAGACTGAATGTTTAAATTGCACAAAAAGCCACTATGTATATTGCACTGTGTAAAGATTTAATACGAAATTAAACTTATAAACTGTTTTCTATTATATGAATAAATATTTATAAAAGACAAAACTTGTTTACAAAGTAAAAAGAATAACAATTCGAAGAGCGATCAAAAACACGTGCGCGCACGGCAAGGTTACCAGAACGCGAAACGGATAAACGTAGAGACCCAAAGTTAATAAAAGAATTTTTAGCGGAAGGAAAACTTGAATCAGAGGGCAAATAGGATTCAAAGTTGGAGCAAAAAATTCAGCAAATAAATAAGCGGAGTCTACAGCACTATTAGCAAATGTGATATCGTAGAAAACTTTATTTAGAACTGGCGAGGAAGCATTTTTGATTTTATGAAGCCCCATAAAGCCTTCGAGTTCGAAATTATATTTTTCTCAATGCTCAAAATGTAGTTTCTATACAGAAACTTATTCAAACACTTGAACTCCTTCAAATGGTATTGAAATTTAGAGTAGTGCACTGGATTCCCAGTTTTTGTATAGCTTCCCAAATTTGTTTTATAGATTCCTCAAATGTATTAACCACTTAGAATGCCAGGGTTTCTTACAACTCAAAAACCTAATTTTTAAAAGATGTGTACCATGTCACAGAAAGCATCGCACCAATCAATGCTTTACAAAATAAATAGTTCAGAAGCGCTATAATACATAGTTGAATTTTATACCGCCGTCAAATTCATAAAACTCCAACTTCAGAGAAAGAGGAAAGTGCTGTTTATATAATTGCGAGATTGGTGTAATGTAGTCCGACAAAGTGTAATGAAAATTATTAGAAATGAATACTAAATCTAGAATTATATTTAAAGAATTATAGAAATGATTTGTTTGAACTAATTCAATGCTTAAAATATTATCAAAAGGTGAATTTCGGTTGAAGAGTTGTCATTAGTGGCCATAAGTGCACCCGTGTTATCTTTTTCCGACCAATTCAAATGGCATACATTAAAATCCTCGAGAACACATACGTATATGGTTGTCACCAACAATATTTGATGCCAATAAAACAACATTGTCAGCATGTGCAAAGTATGAACCACATCCACTACTCGGTGAATATTCGACACACATACATACAAGATATCAGCGAAACATGCACACAGTGGCGTAGTGAGGTTTTCTTGCGCCCGGGGAACAATTTTTTTTGGCGCCCAGCCAAAACAAAAATAATTTTAATGTAATTGGTTCTCGCTACCTGTATTATTTTAAATAATATAAGCTAGCTGGCTCAAGGTCTTAATAATTGTAAAAGACACACAAGTTGTTTTCAATTTTTTTTTCGATATATTTCATCCACTCAACGGTAGCCGTCTTCAGGGAACTACAACCATAAAACAAATTTTATTAATTTAGAATTTTTTTTAACATTAATTATAACATGTGTACATACATTATATTTTTACACGTGCGTATACCGTCACGTGGAGTTTTGTACTGTCCTTTCGTTTGCAAGTAAATGTTTGTAGATGTGCGCGCAGCGGTCAGTGTCGCTTTTTGGAGTTCAGTCTAATGTCCGTCGGTGTGTTGATTATATGCAACATTTCCAAAGTTGTTGTTTGAGTATGCTTGCTTTCTCAAAATTTGGTGTATGGCCGCTAGCTTTAAATTGGGCCATGAGTGCTGTTTTTTGAATTTGCGAAAATTGGTAATGTTTTACGTCAGACTTATGTTATTCCAGTCTGGTTTTTAATTTGGACTTAGATGTCCCTAAATAAATGCTGCCACACACCAAATTTTGAGAAAGCAAGCATACTCCAACAGCAAGAGAACTATACCAAACGCTTTACATTGGAAATGCTGCATATAATCAACACATCGACGGACATTAGACTGAACTACAAAAGCGACATTGACCACTGCGCGCACATCTACAAACATTTACTTGCAAACTAAAGGACAGTACGAAACTCCACGTGACGGTATACGGACGTGTAAAAATATTATGTATGTACACATGTTATAATTAATGTAAAAAAAATTTCAATATTAATAATATTTGTTTTATGTTTCTAGTTTCCTAAAGACGACTACCGTTGGGTCGCCGAAATATATCGGGGAAAAAAACTAAAACAACTTGTGTTTTTTTTTAATTTTTAAGACCTTGAGCCAGCTAGCTTATATTTTTAAAAATAATTTCATATATTAAACAAGTAAGTAAGGCTAAGTTCGGGTGTAACCGAACATTACATACTCAGTTGAGAGCTATGGAGACAAAATAAGGGAAAATCACCATGTAGGAAAACGAACCTAGGGTTACCCTGGAATGTGCTGTTTGTACGATATGGGTATCAAACGATACGTGTTAATGAATATTTCAAAAGGGCGTAGGCCTTAGTTCTATAGGTGGACGCCTTTTTGAGATATCGCCATAAAGGTGGACCAGGGGTGACTCTAGAATTAGTTTGTACGATATGGGTATCAAAAGAAAGGTGTTAAAGAGTTTTTTAAAAGGGAGTGGGCGTTAGTTCTATGAGTGGACGCCTTTTCGAGATATCGCCATAAAGGTGGACCAGGGGTGACTTTAGAATTTGTTTAAGATATAGGTATCAAATGAAAGGTGTTATTGAGTATTTTAAAAGGGAGTGTGCCTTAGTTCTATAGGTGAACGAATTTTCGGGATATCGTTATAAAGGTGGACCAGGGTTGACTCTAGAATGTGTCTGTACATTATGAGTATCAAACGAAAGGTGATAATGAGTATTTTAAAAGGGAGCGAGCCGTAGTTTTATAGGTGGACGCCTTTTCGAGATATTGCCATAAAGGTGGACCAGGGGTGACTCTAGAATTTGTTTGTACGATATGGGTATCAAACGAAAGGTGTTAATGAGTATTTAAAAGGGAACGGGCCTTAGTTTTATAGGTGGACGCCTTTTCGAGATATCGCCATAAAGGTGGACAAGGGATGACTAGAATGCGTTTATACAATATGGGTATCAAACGAAAGGTGTTAATGAGTATTTTAAAAGGGAGTGGGCCTTAGTTCTATGGGTGGACGCCTTTTCGAAATATCGATATAAAGGTGGACCAGGATTGACTCTAGAATTTGTTTGTACGATATGGGTATCAAATGAAAGGTAATAATGAGTATCTTAAAAAGGAGTGGGCCTTAGTTCTAAAGGTGGACGCCTTTTCGAGATATCGCCATAAAGGTGGACCAGGGGTGACTTTAGAATTTGTTTAAGATATAGGTATCAAATGAAAGGTGTTATTGAGTATTTTAAAAGGGAGTGTGCCTTAGTTCTATAGGTGAACGAATTTTCGGGATATCGTTATAAAGGTGGACCAGGGTTGACTCTAGAATGCGTCTGTACATTATGAGTATCAAACGAAAGGTGATAATGAGTATTTTAAAAGGGAGCGAGCCGTAGTTTTATAGGTGGACGCCTTTTCGAGATATTGCCATAAAGGTGGACCAGGGGTCGCTCTTGTTGTTGTTGTTGTTGTAGCAATGCTCGCCCCACCTAATAGCCGCGACCGATCACAAATTGTCATCAATATCCTCTAACGGAAACTTGCCGTTTCAACAGGGGTGGACCATAAGGAAAGGGGTGTTAGAGGCGTTGGTTCCACATTACAATTGAAGAGATGGTTGGTGTCATGTGGGGACACATTGCAAGCGGGGCATACATTTTGTATGTCGGGGTTGATTCTGGATAGGTAAGGGTTTAACCTGTTACAGTATCCAGAACGAAGTTGAGCAAGAGTGACACGTGTTTCCCTGGAGAGTGCGCGTTCCTCTTCCGCAAGTTTTGGATAATTTTCGTTAAGTACTGGATTCACCGGGCAATTCCCGGCATAAAGGTCCGACGCCTGTTTATGGAGGTCACCAAGGACCTGCTTGCATTTTTTCACTTCATACGGCTGGGTTCTCAGGTGCCGTATTTCCTCAAAATGCTTACGGAGATGACTCCTTAAGCCCCTAGGCGGTGCTGGTTCATCAATCAGATGTCTGTTGGGATGCCCAGGTTTCTGGGTATTCAACAGGAACTGTTTGGTCAGCATCTCATTTCTCTCCCTGATGGGGAGTATTCTCGCCTCATTATGCAGATGGTGTTCTGGGGACATAAGAATAAAGCCCGTGGCGGTTCTGAGAGCAGTATTTTGGCAGGCCTGTAGTTTCTTCCAGTGGGTGATTTTTAGGCTTGGCTGGCTAATTGCTTTGTATGTAGTCATGAGCGTTTCTTTATCTTTTCCCCAAGTACTGCCAGCGAGGGATTTGAGGATTTTATTACGGCTCTGAATTCTCGGAACAATTGCGGCTGCGTGCTCACCAAAATGTAGATCCTGATCAAACGTCACACCCAAGATTTTGGGGTGTCGGACAGTCGGTAGTGTAGTGCCATCGACGTGGATGTTCAAAATGGTCGACATTTGGGGCGTCCATGTTGTAAATAAGGTCGCGGAAGATTTAGTCAGTGCTAATTCCAGGTTTCGCGAGGCGAAAAAACTGGAGAGATCAGGGAGGTAGCCGTTTATTTTATTGCATAGCGCATCGATCTTTGGGCCTGGGCCTGTGGCCATTATTGTGCAGTCATCGGCGTAGGAAACGATTGTGACTCCTTCCGGTGGTGAAGGTAGCTTAGCTATGTAGAAATTAAACAAAAGTGGGGATAGGATACCACCCTGTGGCACCCCCTGTTTAATTCTCCTTGGTTTTGATGTTTCGTTTCTAAATTGCACCGATTCCTGCCGACCACCCAGACCCTTCCAGGTCCTGCAGTAACGAGCCATGGTTGACCGTATCAAAAGCTTTCCATAGGTCTAGCGCTACGAGTACTGTTCTATGGTGGGGGTATTGATTTAAACCGCAATTTATCTGGGTGCCAATGGCATTCAGCGCGGTGGTAGTGCTATGGAGTTTTCTGAAGCCATGCTGATGAGGGGCTAGCTGCAAATTTGCTTGGAAATAAGGGAGCAAAATGGCTTCAAGCGTCTTTGCCACTGGCGATAGGAGAGATATCGGACGATACGACTCACCTATGTTAGCTGGTTTCCCAGGCTTTAGTAGCGGGTCCACCTTGGCCATTTTCCATTTCTCAGGTATGACAAAGGTGGAAAGAGACAGACTGAAGACATGCGCTAAATATTTGAACCCCTCTTTCCCTAGGTTTTTGGCTATGCCGTCTGGGCCCACTGCTTTGAATGGTTTAGCACGACCAATGGCATCCTCAACCTCTTTAGCGGTGATGGTGATTGGTGACGCGCTGAATTTGTGTTTATGTGCGCGTCTATTGGCTCTCCGTCTATCTTTGTCGACCGTAGGATGCATTATATATTGTCGGCAGAAAGCGCTCGCGCATTTTTTCGCGTCCGACAGCACTTTGTCGCCAAAGGCGATGGAAACTTTGTCTTTGTGCTTAGTCGGATTCGATAGGGACTTAACGGTGGACCAGAGTTTACCCACACCGTTAAAGAGGTTACAACCTCTTAGGTGCTCCTCCCATTTCGCCCGCTTGTGTTCATCTACAAGCAATCTGATGCGTTGGTTTATATCCCTTATTTGGGGGTCGCCTGGGTCAAGCTGTCTTATAAGGTCACGTTCTCTCGCTAAGTTTGCGGCCTCCGCCGGGAAGTGGGGCCGGATTTCGGGAATTCTCCCGGCGGGAATGAAATGTGCCGAGGCGGATTTAATGACCTTATGGAAGGCACGCTCCCCTTGGCGGGCATCAGTCGGGATAGGGAGGGCAGCTAGGCGGCTGTCTGTAAAGGATTTATATTCTTCCCACTTTCCTTTTTTGAAGATTATGAAAGTGCGTTTTTCAGTGACGATGAAGTCGGCGTTACGCTCAAGCGAAATAAGTATGGGCAGGTGGTCGGATGCCAATGTTACCATCGGCTGCCAGTTGACGCAGTTTACGAGTTCTGCGCTCACGATTGAGATATCTGGCGAGCTGTGACAGCTTCCTACCATACGTGTGGGGGCGTCTCTGTTTATTGTGCAGAACGTCGTTTCTTCTATTTGATCCACCAACATCTCACCCTTACTGTCCGCCCGCAAGTTTGAATGCCATAGATCATGATGGGCATTGAAATCGCCTAAGATAATGCGATTGTTGCCAGTGAGTAAGGCCCTGATGGCAGGAGGGATGTAGATGTTGATGATTTCTAGGTTTGCATCGCCTGACCGGACAGATAGGCCTTGACGTTCTAAGACATTGTCCCTGCGGTCGATGCCAGGATCAAATATACAATATTGCACAGAGTGGTGTATGATAAACGCGAGACCGCCTCCATTTCCGCTCTCGCGGTCTTTCCTGTGGACGTTATACCCAGAGCAGGTCTGTAATGCAGATCTTGCTGTGAGTTTAGTCTCTTGAATCGCAGCAATGCGGATGTTGTGCCGCTTCATGAAATCGACTATCTCCGTAATCTTCCCAGTTAGTCCATTACAGTTTAACTGCAGAATTCTGAAGTGCATAAGGGGAGACGTCGCCACACTGGGGGTAAGTGACGGGTGACTACGCCTGGGTTGGGGAAGGCCAGGACGCAATTGCTGTTGTGGCCCTAAGACTGGGCGTCCTTGGGCAAGCATTGGGGTACCCGGATGATTTGGGTTTGCGACCTGGCAACATGGCGCGATGAAACCCGTCGGGGGGTTGCCGTCGCGGAGACCAGAACATCTAGGGAAGTGGCACCACCCAAGGCAGGAGCTGCATTGGGCGGATGTCGCAAACATATATATTCTGTGCTGGCAAACGGTGCAAACGGAGGTAGGGACTAAGAGTCTGTTTCCTTGACCTACACGATTGCTGCCGGAAAAGAGGGGGGAGAAGACGGGGGCAGGGGCTGTTGCTCAGCATTGCTTTCGACTCTACTACGAAGATTGTAGTTATGAGTGGTAGCAGCTGTTTGAGTTGTTGGCGCCGTGGGGCGCGAGCAGCAGCGGGTACTTGTTGTGGCTTGCTGAGCATCGGGGCTGGTGGAAGGTAGTGGGGGGCGCTTAGACGTAGACTACAGGATGCCCTTGGGCGTGAACAGCAAGGAGCCACAAAAGATTTATAAAAGTTACGTGGACGTCGGGTTTTGGGATCAAGCCCAGAACAACCTGTCCGGTGCAACCATCCCTTGCACGAGACACACTGAACAGAGTATGACCGTCCTAAAAAGATTCTTTTCCGGCAGATGCAGCAAAACCATTTCTCAGGACCGGTGTCACGAGACGGACCCGGATTGGATTCGATGCCTTCCCGGAGTAAGAGAATATGGAGCAGTCCTGCTGCAAGGAGCTGCTGGGAGGATGACAATTTGTGGGAGGGACGAAACAAATTAAATGGGGTCACACTGAAATGACAGTCCTTGGTCGGGAAAAATCCCGAGTCGCTCCGGTACATAGAACCGACTGCCTTGGGAAGCGTAGGGGTCGCTCTAGAATTTGTTTGTACGATATGGGTATCAAATGATACGAGTTAATGAATATTTCAAAAGGGCGTGGGCCTTAGTTCTATACGTGGACGTCTTTTTGAGATATCGCCATAAAAGTGGACCAGGGGTGACTCTAGAATTTGTTTGTACGATATGGGTATCAAAAGAAAGATGTTAATGAGTTTTTTAAAAGGGAGTGGGCCTTAGTTCTATGGGTGGACGCCTTTTCGAGATATCGTCATAAAGGTGGACCAGGGGTGACTCTAGATTTTGTTTGTACGATATGGGTATCAAATGAAAGGTGTTAATGAGTATTTTAAAAGGGAGCGGGCCTTAGTTTTATAGGTGGACGCCTTTTCCAGATATCGCCATAAAGGTGGACCAGGGATGACTCTAGAATGCGTTTATACAATATGGGTATCAAACGAAAGGTGTTAATGAGTATTTTAAAAGGGAGTGGGCCTTAGTTCTATGGGTGGACGCCTTTTCGAAATATCGATATAAAGGTGGACCAGGGGTTACTCTAGAATTTGTTTGTACGATATGGGTATCAAATGAAAGGTGATAATGAGTATTTTAAAAGGGAGTGGGCCTTAGTTCTATAGGTGGACGCCTTTTAGAGATATCGCCACAAAGGTGGACCAGGGGTGACTTTAGAATTTGTTTACGATATAGGTATCAAATGAAAGGTGTTAATGAGTATTTTAAAAGGGAGTGGGCCATAGTTCTATAGGTGGACGAATTTTCGGGATATCGTTATAAAGGTGGACCAGGGTTGACTCTAGAATGCGTTTGTACATTATGGGTATCAAACGAAAGGTGATAATGAGTATTTTAAAAGGGAGCGGGCCTTAGTTTTATAGATGGACGCCTTTTCGAGATATCGCCATAAAGGAGGACCAGGGATGACTCTAGAATGCGTTTATACAATATGGGTGTCAAATTAAAGGTATTAATAAGAATTTTAAAAGGGAGTGGTGGTAGTTGTATATGTGAAGGCGTTTTCGATATTTCGACCAAAATGTGTACCAGGGTGACCCAGAACATCATCTGTCGGGTACCGCTAATTAATTTATATATGTAATACCACGAACAGTATTCCTGCCATGATTCCAAGGGCTTTTGATTTCGCCATGCAGAACTTTTCTCATCTCATTAATACGGTAGGTGTTACACCCGTTTTACACATTTTTTTTCTAAAGTTATATTTTGCGTCAATAGCCCAATCCAATTACCATGTTTCATTCCTTTTTTCGTATTTGGTATAGAATTATGGCATTTGGCGTGGTCATAGTCGGATTTCGGCCATTTTTTATACCAATACAAAGTGAGTTCAGATAATTATGTGAACTGAGTTTAGTAAGGATATATCGATTTTTGCTCAAGTTATCGTGTTAACGGCCAAGCGGAAAGACAGACGATCGACTGTGTATAAAAACTGGGCGTGGCTTCAACCGATTTCGAAAACAGTTATCGGCCTAGAATCTAAGCGCCTACCAAGTTTCACAGGGATTGGTAAATTTTTGTTCGACTAATGGCATTAAATGTATCCTAGACAAATCAAATGAAAAAGGGCGGAGCCACGCCCATTTTGAAATTTTCTTTTTTTTTGTATTTTGTTGCACCATATAATTCCTGGAGTTAAATGTTGACATAATTTACTTATATACTGTAAGATATTAAATTTTTTGTAAAAATTTCACTTTAAAAAAATTTTTTTTTTAAAGTGGGCGCGGTCTTTCTCCGATTTTGCTAATTTTTATTAAGCATACATATAGTAATAGGAGTACCGTTCCTGCCAAATTTCATCATGATACTTTCAATGACTGCCAAATTACAGCTTGCAAAAATTTTAAATTACCTTCTTTTAAAAGTGGGCGGTGCCACGCCCATTGTCCAAAATTTTACTTATTTTCTATTCTGCGTCATAAGTTCAACCCACCTACCAAGTTTCATCGCTTTATCCGTATTTGGTAATGAATTATTGCACTTTTTCGATTTTTCGTAATTTTCGATATCGAAATAGTGGGCGTGGTTATAGTCCCATAACGTTCATTTTAAATAGCGCACTGAGATGAGTGCCCAGAAACCTACATACCAAATTTCGTCAAGATACCTCAAAATTTACTCAAGTTATCGTGCTAACGGACGAACGGACGGACGGACATGGCTCAATCAAATTTTTTTTCGATACTGATGATTTTGATATATGGAAGTCTATATCTATCTCGATTCCTTTATACCTGTACAACCAACCGTTATCCAATCAAAGTTAATATACTCTGTGAGCTCTGCTCAACTGAGCATAAAAATTAATAAAAAAATTAAGTTGTAGGCTGAAGAATGATACAAATATAACAATGTAAAACCGGTGAGAGTAAAATGGCGTTTTTTTAGTTTTTAAATTCCCACGGCTCTCATATTTTGTTATTTTATTTTGATTTTGTTTTCATTACAAAAAAATTAACATAAACAAACATTACATTTTTATTTTATTATACTAAATATTATTATAATTTTATTTTTTATGGGAACCCCCGAATTCTTAATTGCTGGAGTGTAATCATTTTGGTGGGAAAGCCATAATAACGGTGGGAAAGTCACCATAAATCCGGCACCCTAATTCTGAAATATAGGAAACATTGCCCTCGTTGCTGAAGGACAACAACTGAGGGAGATTTATTCCCCGGCGGCTTGGAAGACTTAAAGAAGGAATATAGTTTTGTCGGGCAGCTTCATGCGAATGCAGGCTGGAATCAACAAAAGAAATATATGCAGCCAAATAAACATTTATATTCCTTGTCTCTTCAAATGTTTCACATCACAGGACTTGGCACTGCTTTTATGTACATACGGCCATATTGTTCACGACGTAGATCTTGCACATAACACAACAACTGGACAGCCACTTCATTGGCATAAGGTACTACTGTGGAACCCCAACAACTTTTGGTTTTGACGTTCGAACACAGTCTCTGCTTCAATACAAATGCATCTCAAATTGCCTACAATGTACAAAGATGCATAAAAATCCTCAAATCGCGCAACGGAGAAAGTTGCAGGTCTGCCAAATTTCCCACTTATAAGAAATTGATATTGCTGCAATTGATAATTATGAAGTTGAGGATGATGAAGATCGCACATACCAACCTGCTGAAGAGTCAGATGCCAAAACTGAAGGATACGTCGAGCTAAATGAAGATACTGATGACGACGATGATGAAGAGGAAGAAAATGATGGACAGGAAACGAGTGAAAGTTACTATATTGGTAAAGATGCCACCCAATGGAGTAAAAAAGCACCACCAACATCACGCACTCGTAATCATAACGTGGCCGACTTCACAAGAAAGAAACCAGGACCAACAGGAAATATACACGACCCTTAAACAATAATGCGTTCAATCATGACACAGGAAATAATACACTTAGTTCTACGTGAAACAAATCGTAAAGGCAGGGAGGTTACAGCTGCATGGCATTTGGCGAATTCCACGAAGAAAAAGGAGTGGAAGCCAGTGACAGTGAAAGATTTTGACGCCTTTGTAGCTATTCTTTTGTATGCTGGACTCACAAGACCAAACCATGAACCAGCTATGAAATTATGGGGCGCGACGCGTTGCCCAATAACCAAAGCTGCGTTGTCGTACGATCGCTTCATGTGTATAAAGAAATTTATTCGATTCGACAATGGAAATACTAGACAACAGCTAGTCATAAACAGCAAAACTGCGGCTATTGACGATATTTGGCAAATGTTGCAACATAACTTGGCAGCAGCTTACACTCCTCATGAAGCACTAACAGTTGATGAGCAGTTTTTCCCTTACAGAGGCCGCACCCGCTTCACACAATATATTCCGTTAAAGTCAGATAAGTATGGTTTGAAAGTACGGTGGTTATGCGACCCACAGAGAATGATATATTCTGGAAAACTGCCAAACCAACAACGGGAGAGAAACCAAGGGCAGAACGTAGTGCAGGATCTTGTGGAAAAATATTTAGATGCTGACCGTACTATATACGTGGATAATTTCTTTACCACTCTTGTATTGGTGCGTATTTTGATGAGGAGGAAGACCGCATATGTTGGTACAGTGCTCTACAACAAAACATTCATTCCACAGGAGTTCAAGAAGAACCCGAAGCGCACCATCAATATTACATTATTTGGGTTCAACGAAGGGGATATAGCGTTATGCTCATACGTGCCAAAAAAAAAAATAAAGTGGTGAACGTGCTCTCCACAATGCACTACACCTGCCGCGTTGACGAGCAAACCGAGAATCGGAAGTCCTATGCCATATTAGATTAGAACGCCTACAAATGCGGCGTTTATACCATGGATCAAATGCTAAGCACTTACAGCTGAAAAGAGCAACACAACGATGGCCGTTAGACATGTTTTATAATATGCTGGACGTCGCTGCATTGGCTGCTTTTACGATTTACAACGAAATGAAGCCTATAAAAAGGAGTGACAGACTGCGGTCGTTCTTGTAACTGCTAACGAAACAATTGGCCACACCAAATATCGAAGAACGTGTCCTGAACAACCATGTAACCTCATATCCAAGGATACGTAATGCGATGGAAGCATTGGATGTCAGGGTAAGAAAACATCTTCAAATTCAAGAATAGAATATATATTTATTTGTTTATAATTTTCTTTTCATTTCAGGTATTACCAAGACCGATGGAAGGCAATGCACCGTCGTTTGCGGCTAGGTCAAGTAGACCGTCATGTCGCCTTTGCCGTACTGAGTACGGGCGGTAGCGGAAAACGCGGGTATATTGCTTCGGCTGCGGCAACGCTGTTTACGGAGAACATAGCACACTTTAACATCGCCGCAACACTTGCGCACATGGCGGGGACAAGAGGTACACACTCAACAACAATAATTTTTAAACTTTTTTATATTAGTCTTAAGAAAATTTAAGCAAAAAAAAAAACAAAAATTTAAAAAATTGAAAAAATTATTTTTGTATGTAGAATTTAGTTATAAACAATAAAAACAAAAAAAATTTGTATATGAAAAAAACATGATTTACTATTGTTATTCGTCGTGCCGTTCGGACGTGTTTTAGTTGGCTCTTTGAAAATTTTGTTTGTTTCGTTTGGATTTTTTCTGTTTATTTGTTTTTCTGCCAATAGTGGCGCAATGGACAAGTACTGTGGAAAATGTGACAAGTGCTTTGGTCGAAATGAGTCCCTAATTGTGCCGTGCGGTGGATTTTGCAAGAAGTTCTACCATCGTTCTTCCTGTGAGGGCAGTTTGTCTGAATATGATGTGGACTTGCTCATAAAAAATCGACACCTCAGTTACTTGTGTACCGAATGCTTGAATTCCTACGAAAATCTTTGCAAGGCCTGCGACACTGTCCCATCTTCACACAAAGTTGGCTTGGAATCCGCATTGCTCGCTATAGACGTGAAATTCAAGCTTTTGTTTGACCAGATAGCTGAAATAAGAAACGATTTTAACACCCATGTTAAATCCAACAATAATAAATCCAACAATAACAAATCGAACGAGTGCCGTATGGATGCGACGACTGATACTACCAGTCAAATAAAACCTGCTGTCATCTCTGTCAATGCTACTAAAACTTTGAGCAGTGATATAAATAGTTGCGCGCTCACACCACTTGCCGTGTCTATATTTCCTCTCGTTCAGCAAATTCATCAATGCCATTTAGTTGCTCGATCAGCTGTTTTCGCAAGCTCATATACATTGCCTTCTACTGCTAACACTGAAATTGCAAACCTCCCCTCCTCGCCAAACACCGCAATGCATAACTTGTCCTATGCCCAACAGCTGGCGGCGCCTTTTGTTGCTGGTAATAAATCTACACCTGCTAAAGCTGACACCTCTGTTAATGCCAATGTTGCTAACACAAATGCTGCTAACTCGGGCGCTTCTGTTATTGCTATCAATGCGAGTGCCAATGCTGCTAACGCCAACGCTGTTAATGCTGCTGTTATAGCTAACAATTCTGCTAACACCCACCTAACATTTGCTTCCAAAAGCAAACCTGCTAAAGCCAATAACAATGCTAAGTCGAACCCTGCAGCTGAAGCCAATGCCACTGCAAGCCCTAATACCAGATTACGTTTTGCTAATGCTACTGCCGCTGTTGCAAATTCTGCTGATATGACCAGTGCTACGGATTCTGTTGATACTTCTGGCCCTACTGCAAACACTCTTAATAATGTGGATAGTGCTACCGTTGTCCGTCAAACTACCAGTGAAAGGAACAGCCTTAGGAGGACCATAATTCATGGCTGAAATGGGGGCACCGAGCTCGAGGCTGTTGTTAAAAAGAAATGGGTTCAAATTTCCTCCTTCAAGCCGACGGTCTCCGAAAAAAATATCATAGATTTTGTCTCAAAGCATGCTGGAATTGACCGCAAACATCTTTTGTGCCGTAAGTTAGTGAAAAAATGGTGTTCCACTCGATAGCCTGGAGAGCATAAATTTCAAGCTTGGAGTCACTACTGCTTTGTATGACAGTCTTTTAAACCCTAACGTTTGGCCAGCTTCATCACATCAACGTTCGGCCCATTCAGCAATTTGAAAAGCCAGTCTAACAACACCTAGCTCTTATAAATCGCTCAACGCTGAACGAGCTACCCATCCAGTTGACAGAGCGGGTAGATCACTGAAAATTTATTTCCAAAATATAGGCGGCATGCGCACAAAGGCGATAGATGTTCTCCTGTCCTCATCCCGGATGGACTACGATGTTTACGTTCTCGTCGAAACTTGGCTTAATGAGGACTTCTTCGATGAAGAGTTTTTCGATGCTATGCTCTTTGTAACTTATCGCAAAGCCAGAGATTATATCAAAATCGGGCTGAGAAAAGGTGGTGGTGTTTTGATCGCAGTAAAAAGAGGCTTACGTGCCTCAATCTTTGAATTACTTCACCGCGATTCCCTAATCGATCAGCTGTGTGTCCGAATCTCTAGCTCTTCGTGTTATACGCTCATCTGCTGTTCATACATACCGCCAAACAGTTGTGACAGTCTATATAGTGCTCACATCGAAAATATTGTCAACCTTGGGGAAACTAATGCTGATGCTAATTTTTGTATTCTTGGCGATTATAATATGCCGGACATCACATGGCTGAATTTACACAATTATGGCATTTGAGCTCCTACAAATGTTACGCGCTTACATGAAATTAATCTCATTGATAGTTTTTTAAGTTGTGATTTTATCCAAATTAATCATTTATTTAACGCTCTTTCTAGGTTGCTTGACCTTGTGTTTGTGGACGAAAATTTAATATTTGAATTGTCTGAGAGTACTCTCCCATTATGCGCGTCCGATAAACATCATGTTCCGCTTGCTATATTTATTCAATACTTTGACGCGATTCCCGTTTCTACTTTCGCGGACAATCTTTCTTTGAACTTCCGGCGAACTAGTTTTGAGGACCTTAATAAGTTACATCGAGGAAAACTTGGGAAAAATTTATTAATTCTCAGAACGTCAGCGCTTGCTACGATACCTTTCTGTATAAGTTGTGTGAGATTTTTAATATCAAGGTGCCTCCTCTTGGGCCAAAAACTATACAAACTGCCTTGGTACAACAAAGCTCTAAAAAATCTAAAAAATAAACGAAATAAGTATAACAAGTTGTATAGGGCTAATACTACGGATACGTTCCTCAAAGAGCAATATACAACTAGTGTGAAACAGTTTAACGTTCTCGATAAATTTCTGTATAACCAGTATATGGGAAGGCTCGAAACGGATCTAAAAGTAAATCCTTTATTCGCTCCAAACGTGGCTCTTCTAATATTCCCACTTGCATGCACTTTAATGGCAATTGCGCGCAGTCTCTGGGTGGTTCTGTTGAACTCTTCGCTGAATTCTTTAAATTTAATTTTGAAGATGATGATGCTGTTCCGAATCTGCTCTCTGCTGTCAATGAACGATTAGATTTTGGATCGCTCACGATCTCCAATACCGACGTTGGCAATGCTATGTTAACACTAAAGCCCTCACTGAAATGCGACAGTGATGGCGTCTGCGCGTATCACAGACAGTTAGCAAGTCAGTTGGTAATTAGCTACGAAGGCATAAGCACGCGTCGCTCCGTAATTCGTAAAATATAATCAACGGTCAATGTTCACTTCCAACAACATCTGTACTTATACATACATACATTTACGCTCAATTATATACATATCAATTTTCGATCATCTATATATTCATTTCAATAATTTACATATTTAAATAAACATGTTTGTTGGTACAAAATAGTGCGTTTACAGTTCAGAAGCAGGATTCATTTCGCCTACAAACGAACAAAGAAATAAATAAACGCATAGCGACATCGCAAAGTATATAGCGCAGAAAATATTTTCAACCCCCGTTAAAGCAGTGGCTTGAGCGAATATGTATGTAATACACACGGCATACATACCGGCACACAAGTGAAACGCTCGATAGCAGACAAAACGATTTATATGTACGTACATACAAAAAAAAAATTTACTGTGAGTGTCAACAACTTGAGCGAACGGAGTTGCAAATAAATACACAGCGGTTTAGCATTGCAATCGGCCGCTAAACAATTGATTTTGCAAAGTAAATAGGAAACGATACGAATAAAAAAAAACAAAATATATAGAAACGGGAACGCCATCCTAGCGGTAGATTTTTAGAGAAAAATCAAGTGCGTTGAAATAGAAAAAAAGTACAGATTTTAAAATAAGAAAAGTTGGAAGATGACATTGAAAGCGGACATAACGCTATAAATTGACCAGCTAAATAAATTACTGCAAACTCATGGCGTAGTCATCACGGGAAACAAAGCGGCAAAAGTCAACAAATTGTGGGAGATATATGGAACCGATGAAGTTGAATCCGACGAATTGGAGGAAACTAACGACGAAGATGCAACGCAGCAGCAAGTGGATGAGCTACGTCAAATGCTCATGGAACTCACGAAAACGGTAACGGAATTGGCCAAAAATGCACAACGAACAACGACACCAGTTACGGATCAGCTAGGGACTGCAACGACACCACCTACGGAACAGCCAGTGACTGCAACGCCACCAGCTACGGAACAACTAGTGACTGCAGCGCCACGTCAGGCAACGGCGGCACTACAACGACCCAGCCAGTGTGCACGAAAATAAGTGGAATTTTACCAACGTTCGATCCACTAAAAGGCAGCATAAATTCAGACGCATTTGAGCAAAAGGTAGAACAACTGCAAAATATTTACGGATGGTCTGAGAAAGAAATTCTTGTGGCGGCACAGCTCAACCTCAAAGGCGTTGCGAAAACATGGTTGGATTCGCAACAGGTGTTTCAGTCTTGGCAGGAATTCGTATCGAATTTCACGAAAGATTTTCCAAAGTCGATCATGTCGGCGCAAGTGCACCGCGAAATGGCACAACACAAACGTCAACCAAAATAAACATTGGAAGAATTTTATTACGCAATGCTGAGGATTGGTAGACGAGGTAAAATGGATGAAGAATCCATAAATTCCTATATTATATCGGGGCTTAACGATACTAATTTGTCGCGCACGTTACTCGCGATGAAGTTACCAACGTGTAATGATCTGCTACGTTCTTTAGAAGCTATCGCCGTCATGCCGACACAGAGCTTTACAAGATCTAGTGCACCATACGATAAAGGTAGTGGTTATCAAACGCAGAAAACGATGCAGGACAAGAAACCCATGAAATGCTACAACTGCAACGAGTTGGGACACATTTCGTCCAAATGCACACAACCACAGCGGAAGCCCAGATGCAGCAAATGCAATAAAAGTGGTCACGACGCAAAATCATGTAAGGTTGACAAAGCAACAGTAGCGGAGGTGCAAAGTGGAGCGAAAGGTGTACCAAACCCTGTCATAAAAACGGTCGAGTGGAATGGTAACCGATACAAGGCGTTCACCGACACAGGTAGTGATGTGTCACTAATTGCACTGTCCAAAGTTCCACCAGGGGTGCAGCGTACAACTTCAGTAAAACGGCTCACAGGTTTCGGAGGTGCGGTTATCAGCAGCACAGAGGCTATCAACGCAGAGATTATCGTCGATGGAATCACGATCTTGACCACCTGTCAGATCGTTCCAGATAAGTTTATAACATTTGATATTCTTTTGGGTAGAGATGTACTTTTCCAAAACGATTACAGGTTGACCATTGATGCGGGTGTGATGCAAGTTCATAAGAAGACGGGAATTTCATTTAATATAAACGAAGAATTGCCACATGAAATCGTCGCTAAAGTCGGAAATTTGTTGCATGAGTATAATGATTGCTTTGCTGAAGACTTGGCAAAGTTAGTCAGATGCAAAACAAGAGAGATGGATATAGCTATTTCGACGGATCAGCCGGTAGTGGGCAAAAAGTACCAAGTGCCCTTGTCGCAACGCTCAACGTTAACGAAAATTATTAACAATCTGCTCAAACACGGTATTATACGGTGCAGTTCATCGGCACATGCAGCTCCTGTAATCCTGGTGCAAAAGTCTAACGGCGAAGACCGAAGGTGCGCCGAATACAGGGCTCTTAACGCGGTGACATTGAAAAAACATTTTCTATGCCTGTGGTGGAGGAGCAGCTTTCAAAGCTTGCAGGTAATACTTTATTTACGTCGCTCGATATGACATCCGGGTATTATCAGATACCACTAACGGAAGAAATCAAACCGTACACGGTTTTCCTTACGCCTGATGGTGTACTCGAGCACAACGTCATGGCATTTGGGCTACGCAACGCTCCCATGGTATTTCAGGAAATGGTTGTGAAACTGATTCGAAATTTAAAGCAACGCAAACATATCATTAGCTATGTGGATGAAGTAGTCATTGCCACTAAAGCCGTCGACGAGACCATTGAAGTACTTTCGGAATTTTGCAAGCGGTCAGAGCAGCAGGACTCACGTTAAGGCCGTCAAAATGTACATTTTTAGCAACAAAATAAAGTTTCTGGGTGACGTGTTGGATGCGTCGGGCATTAAACCAGGTGAAGAAAAAGTAAAATGCATTGCTGAGTTCCCCCAACCACGCACACCAACAGAAGTACGACAGTTTTTGGGACTCACCGGATTTTTCCGGAAATTTGTTGAGAGTTACGGCGTAATTGCTATACCACTAGCTACACTTCTACGAAAGGGTATCACGTTCGAGTGGACTTCAGATCACGAGAGGGCATTCAACAAATTAAAAGATGTACTCACGACGCAACCAGTTTTGTCAATGTTTGACATCACTAAACCACACGAAGTGCATACGGACGCCAGCGCAATAGGCCTGCCAGGTGTTATTCTAGAGCTAGAAGGCAACGGGTGGAAACCAGTCCAGTATTACAGCCGACAGTGTAGCTCCGTTGAGGCACAGTATTCGAGCCACGAGCTAGAGGTGTTCGCTATCATCGAGTCTCTTGAGAGGTTTCGCATATTTCTGCTGGGCACACACTTTGTGGTGCGAACAGACTGCAACGCGGTAGCAACGACGAAGAGTATTACGTCACTGCGTCCACGCGTAGCCAGATGGTGGCTTCGTTTACAAGAGTTGGACTTCGTTTGCGTCCATCGCTCAGGAACGCAAATGCAACACGTCGATGCCTTAAGCCGGGCACCGGTCAAGCCTCCATGAAAACCGGATACAGTAGCCGAACGAGTCTTACAAGTAACCCATATGAAATGCGACGACTGGGTATACGCGATGCAAACACAAGATCCAAAGTTACAGCAAATATGTGACGTTCTCAAAGGCGTTAAAATGTGGATACATCGGTGGCTAAACAAATCGAGGTAGACTACGAGATACGCAACAATCGACTTTTCCGTAAGGTAGGTCAGGAATACAAGTAAGTGGTGCCACATGCGGTTAGGTGGCGCATTACAAAAGCCAGCCGCGACGATGTTGGACATTTCGCTCTCGAGAAAACGCTCGCATGAATATCAAAACATTTTTGGTTCGAACGAATGAGACGATACGTGAAGTCGTATATAGCTTCGCGCGAGGAATGCTGTTTCAATAAAGTCAAGGGTGGGCGGAAGGAGGGTCAGCTTCACACTACGAATGTTTTGCCAATTCCTTTTAGGCACGTTTACGTCGATCATGTGGGCCCATTCCAAAAAGTCGATCTGGATTCATGTACGTGCTAGTAGTGGTCTGCGGATTCAGCAAGTATGTCGTACTCAAACCAACGCGGAATACGAAGACCGAACAGACATCAAGGCATTAGAGAGATGATTGGCATATTTGGTCAACCTACTAAGCTAACGTCCGACCGAGGAATCGCGTTTGCTTCTGCGAAATTCCAAGCGTTTGTGGATAAGCGAGGCATACAGCATACAAGACGGCGGTTAGGACAACAAGGGCAACGGTCAAGCCGAGCGGGTCAACAAAACGTTATTGCAAGCACTCAATGTACAGTCGAGGATAACAAAATTGGGACGGACATCTCACAACGATACATGGAGCTTGAACTCACAAAAAACGAGGTAACGGCTAACTCTAACGAATTAGTATTTTATTTCAATCTAGAGATGTTACGTGCAACCGACTGATTACAAGCGATACATGTGACAGGACGTTTGTGGATATAGTATGAAGCGCGATATGGCAGTCGATAGATCATGACCGAGCGGAATAAGTGGAAAGGAGGTAATGACAAAAAGCACACAAATCAACGAAATATGAGGTAGGCGACCTGGTAGTAGTTGATCGTATCGCAACAGCTCGATCGCATAAATTGGACCACATACAAGGGCCCAACATGTATCAAAAGTGCTCACTTACGTCACGGTATTTGTCGACTGTACAGTTAATATGGTACTGCTATTCGCATACGATATTTCATCAGTATCAATTCAAACCTGAGATTAT